>NW_027204270.1:12015000-12288780 GCF_024711535.1 Dipodomys merriami
GGGCTCCAGGCCCCCGCCGCCGCCGCCGCTCTGCAGCGCTGCCAGGCCAGGGCTTTGTTGTCCGCCATGTTGTTGGTGGAAGACGGCGGCCGCCGCGGCGGCGACGGCAGACGGGCTCCGGCCGTAGGGCTGCCCGAAGCCGTAGGCTGGGGGCGGCAAGGCGGCCGCGGCCGAGTGAGGAGGCGCCCCCACTCCGTCGCTGCTGCCGCCGCCGCCGCCGCCGGGCGGCTCCGGGAGGTTATTGTTCAGGGCGGGCCTAGGGCCCGCGTTCCCGTTCGAGTTCTTCAGGTCCGGCTCCGCGCCGGGCCCGCTGCCGCCGCTGGCTCCGCCGCCGCCGCCACCCCCATTGCTCTCGGCCCCGTCCTGCAGCTCCTTTCCCAGCGGCTGCGGCGGCCCCACGGCGGGGCCCTCGCTCTCCGGGCCGGCGGCTGCCTTCATTTCCCCGCGCTCGGCCGCTGCCGCCGCCTCGCCCCCCGCCTCCTCCCGCTGCTGCTGTTCGGCTTTCTTCAGCTCCGAGGGCGGCGGCGGCGGGTTGCCCAGGCTGCTGGCGGCGGCGGGGGCGACCTGCGCGGCCATGATCCCCGCTGTCTCGTCCGCGGAGAGACCCGGCCCTGTCTTCGTCTTCTCCCCCCTCCCACCCCACCCCGGGGCCGAGTCCCCCCGGGCTGCCCTCCCCACCCGCCCGGGCGGGCCTCGCGGGGCTCCGCTGCTGCGCTGCGCTCGCTCGCTCGCTCCTCTCCCCCCCGCCCCGCCGGCTCAGGCTCCGGGCTGGCGGCGGCGGAGGAGGAGGAGGCGGCGGCGGCGGCGGCCGAGGCGCCGGCGGCTCAGCTGCTCCCGGCTCTGTAGGCTCGGGACCCGGCTCTCCCGGCTCATTCCCCCCAAGCCCTTGCCTGGGAATGAGGGGGGCGGTGGAGGCTCCGCTCCCCAGGGCCTGGCCCCGCTGTGACTCTCCGCTTTCTGCTGCCGGAGAAAGGAGGAGGGAGGGAGGGAGGCGAGGGGGAGGGGGCGGAGGGAGGGAGCGGGGGGAGGGGGGCCCGGGACGGGCGGGCTGGAGGGCGCGCGGCGGCAGCCGGGGCGCCGGGCGGCAGCGTCGGAGCGCGCGGGCCGGGCCGGCGCCCTGCCTCCCCTCCCCGGCCGCAGCGCGGGCCGAGGCTGCTGCGCGGCAGCGGGCGGGCGGGCGGGCGGGCGGGCGAGCGGGCGGTCGGACTGAGCGGCTAGAGCGCCCCACTCTCCTCCGAGTCCCCCTCACTCCGACACGAGGCTCAGCACTGCCATTTTACCCAGCGCCGTCGCGGCCGCCTGGAAAACCCGGAGCGGAGTGCGGAGCGGGCGCCGGCCGTGGAATGGACTCGCTCCTTTTCCCCTTCACAAAGGAGGAGGGGAGAGAGCGAGCCTCGGCGGCAGCGGCAGGCCTTCTGCCTCTCTCGCTCGGCAGCGCCGCCGACGATGGCTTCGGGAAAAACCTGGCCCGGAACCCGCGCCTCTCCGGAGCCTGCGCCCGCTTCCCTGCTGGTGTTCCGATCCTGGCCTGGCCCGGCCTCTCCCCCGCCGCCGCACCGAGGGGAGCGGGCTGCGTGAACTTTACCCGTGCCTGCAAAATTGGCCTGAACCCGAGGCCGCGGCCGCCCCGGCCCAAGCCTGACCCCTGGCACCGGGCCTGGTCCCTGGGCTGCTGCCGAGCACCTCTACAGCACTTTTTCTTCAAAGACTTTTACAGACCTGCTCCAAAGACCCTGCTGATCGAGCCCTGCCTTTCACGCCGGTGGCCAGGACCGGTCATTGTTCAGACTATCCGTTTTCCCACTGCCCTGCCCTCATTAGCCAGCCCTGACAAGGCCCTGAGGGCATGAGGTCCGGATTAGCCCCATTTTACAGAAAGGCGGGAGGGGACTGCCCAGGTCACTTAAAAGTCAGAGGGCAGTGGCTATGAAAACAAGTGAAGTACCCAAAGCTGCCTCCTGTCTACTTGTACTAAGAAAAAAAGAAAAAAAAAAGGTTGAGAACAAACCCAACAATGGGATTGGAGTGTTATGTCTGAAATCAAAACTGGGCATCTCACCACTGACTTAAAATGGTGGCCATGGAAGCAGCTTTGGGGGCATGGAAGAGTCCTCGGTGAGCCCAGGCCCTCTATCCCTTCCTAAGGGACCAATAGCCCCAGTCTCCAAAGGCAGTACCTTGTAAGACTGTAAACAGTCCACAAAAGAGGCTCCCGGGACTGCCAGAACCCGAGTGTTCAAACCACTCCATAAGAGGGATGCCATTTTCTGTTTAAAGAGAGAAAAGGCACAGTCTTAACAGGCCACTAAGAAAACGGATGCTACTCAGATTTGTTCTCAATTCTTCAGTGTAAAGATTCTTTGAAGTTTACCATTCCGTTCTAAGAGACCCTAAGGCCAGGTTTATCTGAAAAGATCAAGGTATTCACACACACACACACACACACACACACACACAGAGTGTTGTCCCAACTCCTAGTCCCTGAGTCTGGGAGTGCTCTAACTCGACCAGTTTGGGAGATCAAGATTCCAGATTTTCACCAGGCCAGCGTCACTAGGCACCAGCACCCCTTTCCCTCAGATTTTTTAAATGGAGACTTCATGGCCTCAGACCATAACCTTCGAATTTCTAGATTCGGCAGGCGCCTGGAGTTCTGACCAGGTCACCAGTCACTGTAAATAATTCCAAAAGCCTGAATTTATTTCTACCCTCAAGAAAATTGAGACCATCCCACATCACAAAGGCAAATCTTCCTGAAAACTTAAGAGTTCTGAGCTTAAAAACAAAACCCTTCCCTATGCCCTAAGCCAAGAACCAAATCAGCTTACAAAGTGGATGGGACTGACTAGTATGGGCCAGTTCCCTCTTTTCAGGCTCCATCCTCAGGGGCAACAACTCTCCTGGTGCATTAGGTCCTAGAAACCAAATTATAGGCTGCTTTATAAATGGAGCTTTGCTATTTAATCAACTGCCTCGGAGCTGGCAAACAGTTCTGAGTCCTGCACACAAATGAGGAATTTTTTACATGCAATTACCCTGCCATTTTCTTCAGAGCTGGAGTGTAATGGGAAACCTGGAGCCCAGTGAAAATCTGGAAGCCAGAATGGATTTGTCTGCAAAGAAAGCCCTAATTCCTTTGCGTCCATGGTTGCGAAATATGGAAAGCGCCAAAAATCCTTGTTTCTACACGTGGGCACGCTGTTTTCAAAACAGACACCATTTTAATCAAGCAATAGGTAAAGTGCACAAAAAAGGGGGGGGGAGGAAAAAACATTCACAGGGTCAGAAGAGGTAACGTGAGCTTTCTCCTTTCTCACCCCCCCCAGATCTCAAATCCTTTAGGGGCTCCTGCAGTCCTATCTTTAGAAACCCAAGCCACTAAACTAGGGACTCGTGAGCTGAGGAACTTTCTTAGAAACTGGCCCATCCGCTTTCCCCAGGGGCAGTGGAAACGGGAAGGGGGGAGGGGAGCGGCCGGGCACGTGGCTGGCCCGAGCGCCGGGACCGGGGCTCGGGGCCGTGGATCCTCCCCTCCCCGGAGTCCTCTCCCCCACGGCCCCTGCCTTTTAACCCCACACCCAGGCAGCTCAGGAATCCCGGCGCAGATTAGAGAAGTAGGACTAGGACAGCGCACCCCTCGCGAAAGCGCCCGGGCCACCAACAGCCTGATGGCAAATACGGACTGAATCGTTGACATGGAAACCGGACTAAAGTCTCGCTAGTTCTCCCTCACTGGAGAGTTCTTATCGCAGGGCCCGGCCGGACGGCACTCGGCAAACTCGGACTGGATCTGCGGCCCTACGGATCGGACGGAGTTTCGGGGCGCAGGAACTTCGGCGGCTGTGGCAGCCAAGGATGGGGGGGGAGGGGGAGGGCTGCCAGAACCAACCGGCTGAAAATGGCAGAGGATATGCTCTCGCTTTCTGCGGCTGCACAGCGTGCGTGGATGGGGCTCGAGAACCCAGGAGCAAACCTATGAAAATCCCACAGAGTCAACTGCAAAATGTGGAAGTGGGGCCTGGAGGCCTTGCCAAGGGAAGGAAGCGTTTGCGGGAAGGGCCGTCCTTTCTCTCTCGCCGTGTGCTCCCTCTAAATGTCTGAAACACAAAACTCCACAAACAAAAGATCGGACTCGCCTCCTCCGCGAGCCCTCTCCCCTCGCTCCCTTTGGGGAATAACGTTTTTGAGTTCTGGGGCCCGGCGGAGGGCTCGCGGCCGAGGCGCTCCTCCGCGGGCCGTGGCCCCCGCACCTTCCCCGCGGAGCCACCGCGGCAGACGCCCAGCCGAGCGCTCCGGAGTGCGTGCGAACTGGAGCTGCGAGTTTGAGCAAAAGGGCAACTGTGTCAGTTGACGGAAGCCAGAAGCAGAGTTCAAAGCCTGGCGTGGATTTCCGTCTGGAGCTGTCTGTTTCTTAAAGTTTTCAACTCCGTGTTAAGAAACAGCCCCAGCGGAGGCTTTGGGATCAGTGTGAAAGTCTAGCACTACCATCTGACAGCAAGCCGCAAAACTTTGGGCTGCATATTAAGCGAGGAAAGTGGATTGAAGCGAGAGTCAAGGCAATTCATTACGTTCCCGGCTTCCAGGCGGGAGCGGTAAGATCTGAACTGGATCGACACAGGGAAAAGTGGAACTGAACCCGAATGGCGCTCCGTAGCACTCGGTCTTAACATTATGCTGCCAAGGATCTAAGATTCCGAAGACAGAACCAAGAAGCCTCTGGGTTGGTGGGCGCTCGGCAACTGATTTTCTAGATCTCCTTTCCACTCAATTCTAAAGTCGTAATTCGGGAGAATGTACAGTTCACAGTAATAAGACACGTTTGGAGAAATGTTCTTTCTTCTTTTTTGGGGGGTGGAGTGGGTGGAGTGGGCTGGAGATACTACTATTGAGGCTTGAATTCAGGGCCTCTGTCCCTCAAGGCCAGTTGAATTACACCTCCACTTCTGGCTTTTTGCTGGTTAATTGCAGATAAGAGTCTCATGGACTTTTCTGCCCCAATTTGGCTTCAAACCACAATCCTCAGATATCAGCCTCCTGAGTAGCTAGGATTACAAGCATGAGCCACCAGAGCCCCAGAAATGTGCATTTCTGATTGGGCCTACTTTCACCAGGGTAGCTATTAAAAAAAAAACAATCTGGGCTGGGAAGGTGGCTCAGTGGTAGAGCACTTGCCTTGCATGCTCGAGGCCCTGGGTTCGATTCCTCAGCACCACATAAAAAAAAGCCGGAAGTGGCGCTGTGGCTCAAGTGGTAGAGTGCTAGCCTTGAGCTGAAGAGCTGAGGGACAGTGCCCAGGCCCAGAGTTCAGGCCCCACGACCGGACCCAAAAAAAAAAAAAAAAAAAACAATCTTAGGCATAAATCAACTAGCTTATCTTTTACCAATATAACTATTATCTTACTCACTACTTCCCCCAAAATGAAAACCAAGAAACAAGTAAAGTTCAGTGTAAAGTTATCACCTATCATGATGAGGCATGTTTGATTCCTAGCAGTGCAAAAAAAAAAAAATTAATAATAGAATAAAACAAAACCAAAGGTCCATGCTGGTTTGGTTTGTGACAGATTTCAGTAAAATATAGTTCCCAGATATAGCTCCCAGCATCAATCCAACAAGAGGAAAAAGATACTGGAATCTAATACTGTAGATATATCCTCTCATTCACCAAGCTCACTGGTGATCTAATTTGATATTTATGAAGACTGAATAAAACTACCACTAATATTTAAAAATGAAAACAAGGACAAGTCTTGTATAAGTGCTTGGTAAATCAAGATTTTTGGATTTCTCTATTTTGCTTAGTCTAACAAGATTTTTATTGTATAGATTGTGGTATCGGTACTGGGGGCTTAAACTCAAGAGTTTCATTTTCTTTCTTAGCTTTTTTGCTTAAAGCTGGCTTCTACCATCTGAGACACATCTCCACTTCTGGCTTTTTGCTGGTTAATTGGAGATAAGAGTCTCATGTACTTGCCTGCTCAGGCTGGCTTGGAACCCTGATACTCAAGATGCTGCCTGAGTAACTAAGATTACAGGAAGTAGCCATTGGGATAGGGTTCAGTGAAGACTGATATTCAAGAACTGACACAAAAATAGTTTTTGAAAAACCTACTTGGCAAAGAGCTTGATAGCCACTTCATCACCCATCAAAAGAAAAATATCAGTTTTGTACTTGGTACTTACGACACTAAACTGCTTTTAGATGGGGGGGATAAGCACCAACAATATCAACCAGGAAAAGGTAAGGTCACCAAGCTTAAAACAGAAGGAGATGATTGCTCACAATAGGAGAAGTCTGTTGTTTTTGACTTCTCAAGTAGATTGCTTTTGGTTTGTATCTTTCTGTAAAGCTAACCTAGGAAATTTTCACACATAAAATGCATGTAAGGGGGCTGGGAAGGTGGCTCAGTGGTTAAAGTGCTTGCCTTGCATGCCTGAGGCCCTGGGTTCGATTCCTCAGCACCACATAAGCAAAAAGAAAAAAGCCGGAAGTGGCGCTGTGTCTCAAGTGGTAGAGCGCTAGCTTTGAGCTGAAGAGCTGAGGGACAGTGCCCAGGCCCAGAGTTCAGGCCCCACAACCGGACCCAAAAAAAAAAATGTATTTTTTTTCTTTTTTCTTTTTCTTTTTTTTTCTTTTTTTTTTTCATTTTTCTTTTGTTTTGAAATTTGAGGGGAGGATAGAGAAGGAAAATCAAATATTCTATTCTAGGTGGGTCTTTTCACCCTTGCCTATATAAAGCTTTGTTTTGTTTTGTTTTGTTTTGGAGCTTGAACTCAGGCCTGGTAGATGTCCCTGAGCTTTCCTGCTCAAGGCTAGCACTCTACTACTTTGAGCCATAGCTCCACTTCAAGTTTGCTGGTGGTTAATTAGAGATAAACATTTCCTTTTCCTACCCAGGCTATCTTTAAACTGATCCTCAGATCTCAGCCTCTTGAGTAGCTAGGACTATAGGCATAAGCCACTAGCATCTGGCTATAAAGCTTTTTTATACTGCCATTTTCCTGATAGGGAAAAGTCAGGGTGTAGAAGTTCTTTGACAGCAATTCTGGAATGGATCTGGAATGGAGTCTTTTACTTCATCACAAATCCTGTAAGAAAGAGTTGGAAAATGAAGCAAAAACACATTGAGGTCATAGACAAATCAGAGGAAGACAGACATGCAGTCCTATGAAATAGGACAAGTGATTAAAAAAGTAAATGTGGGCCAAGTCATTGATGGCTCTTGACTGTAATCCTAGTTACTCAAGAGGCTAAGATCACAGGATCCCATCATTTGAAGCCAGCCTAGGTAGACAAATCTGAGAGACTCTTACTTCCAATTAACCACCAAAAGGATGGAAGTTGCAGTTCAAACGTAAAACAGATAAAGTTAAGGACAGTGCCTAGACTCCAAGTTTGATCCCTAGTACCTGCAAAAGGAAGGAAGGGAGAGAAAGAGGGAGTGAAAGAAAGGAAAGAAGAGGAGAGATGAAGAAAGGAAAGGTGAGGTGACCATGTTACAAAGAACACCTCAAGTGAGTTCTCTAGCATGACTACCCTAGGCTTTTTATGCTAGAATCAATAATACCCAATACAACCTACTCTTAGGCATTAAGAAGGGAATAGTCTCAGGAAAAGCATTCTAACTAGATCTGACCATAGTTCAAACTTATTTATCCCTACAGAAAATAGATTCTTTCAAAAATAAAGTGAGGGCTGGGAGGATGGCTTTAGCATACATGAAGCCTTGGGTACAATTCCTCAGTACCATATGAACATAAAAAGCCAGAAGTAGGGCTGGGAAGGTGGCTCAGTGGTAGAGCACTTGCCTTGCATGCTTGAGGCCCTGGGTTCGATTCCTCAGCACCACATAAGAAAAAAGCGGGAAGTGGCGCTGTGGCTCAAGTGGTAGAGTGCTAGCCTTGAGCTGAAGAGCTGAGGGACAGTGCCCAGGCCCAGAGTTCAGGCCCCACGATCGACCAAAAAAAAAAAAAAAAGCCAGAAGTAGTGTTGTGGCTCAAATCGTAGAATGCTAGCCTTGAGCAAAAGAAGCTCAGGGACAGTGTCCAGGCCCTGAATTCACACTCCAGGACTGGCAAAACAAAACTAAAACTAAAACGGACCACATTAAAAAAACAAAAAACTAGTCTTGATCACTATAGTAAGTAGTGGTGGTAGTGTGGCACTACACTCCAGAGAAAGAACTAAGCAGTGACACCAAGGGAAAGCTGCCAGGAAATTACAGAGAGTTCTGGCACTTTTCCACATTATCATTTTCTTTCCTGAAATGTAACAACATTGGAAGTAGATTCGGAAGCCACTAGAGGAGTTCGGGTATGAGAGCAGAAGGTTAGGTTTTGCTGGCCTCCTCAAAGAGGTCACTGGAGGCCTCTGAAGAAATATGTTGTGGCCCTTCCAGCCTTGCTGTGGGAGGGAGAGAACAGAAGGCAAAGGAAGAAATAACTTCACACACTTCGTCTAGCTTAACCAACAGTCCATTAAAAAACATCCCAAACACACTCCAATAAGCATAACTGAAACTTTTTTTTTTTGTCCATTATGGGGCTTGAACTCTGGGCCTGGGCGCTGTCCCTCAGCGCTTCAGCTCAAGGCTAGAGCTCTACCATTTGAGCCACAGTGCCAATTCTAGTTTTCTGGTGGTTTATTGGAGGTAAGAGTGTCACAGCCTTTCCTGCCTGGGCTGGCTTTGAACCATGATCCTCAAATCTCATCCTCCTGAGTAGCTAGGATTACAGGTGTGAGCCACTGGCACCTGGCTATAACTTTAATTCTTTTTCTTTTTCTTTTTCTTTTTCTTTTTTGGGGGGGGAGTCTGGTCGTGGGGCCTGAACTCTGGGCCTGGGCACTGTCCCTCAGCTCTTCAGCTCAAGGCCATGGCTCTACCACTTGAGCCACAGCGCCACTTCCGGCTTTTTTTCTTTTTGCTTATGTGGTGCTGAGGAATCAAACCCAAGGCCTCATGCATGCAAGGCAAGCACTCTACCACTAAGCCACCTTCCCAGCCCTTTAATTTTTTTTTCATTGTTTTTTTTTTTTTTTTGTCTAGTCGGTACAGTGGTTTGAACTCAAGGCCTTCTCCTTTTGCTTACATTAGAGCTGGTCTCTACTACTGAGCCACACCTCTACTTCCAGGCTCTACTTCTAGCTTTTTGCTGGTTAATTGGAGATATTATCATGCAGATTTGTCTGCCCAGGCTGGCTCTGAGCCTCCATTCTTAGATCTCAGCCTCTTGAACATAAATAACTCTTAAACAAAAATATACAACGTCATGCAGCATTAGGCACTACTTTTTCCCTAAATACCAAACCCAAATATAGATTTACACATTTTTTAGTGGTCCCTTTGACCACAGAACAAAGACCAAGAGTTCAATCAATTATAGCTACCTAAAATTATGAACACTATCTAGCAGATGTGTCTATACATTTAGTCCAAGTCCAAAATGTTCTAGATAAAAAAGAGATTCCTTGACTCTACACCTACATTTTAGTTCTTTATAATAGTATTCATGTTTGGAAGATTTAATTCTGAGGTAATTGAGGTACCACATGGCCTTCTGAAAGAAAATACTCCTAGCTAGGTACCTGTGGCTCACACCTACAATTCTAGCTACTAAGGAAGGAAGCTGAGATATGAGGATCATGGCTCAAAACCAGCCCAGGGAGGAAAGTCCGTTAGACTTATCTCTAATAAACCACCAGAAGCTGGGTGCTGGTGGCTCACGCCTGTAATCCTAGCCACTCAAGAGGCTGAGATCTGAGGATGGAGGTTCAAAGCCAGCCCAGGCAGGAAAGTACATATGAAACTCTTTTATCTCCAATAAAAACCACCAGAAAACCGGAAGTGGTGCTGTGGCTCAAGTGGTAGGGAGCTAACTTTGGAACTGAAGAGCTGAGGTACAGCACCCAAGCCCAGAGTTCAAGCCCCATGCCCCCCCCAAAAAAAATTTTTTAGTAACTCATCATTAGCACAGTTTGTCACTATCAATTAACTATAGAGAAGTTAGATGAAAACCATTTTACACCTGGTCACTGGTGTCTCACAACTGTAATACTGGCTACTCAAAAGGCTGAGATCTGAAGATTGTGGTTCCAAGCCAGCCCAGGCTTCAATAAAAGACTCATCTCCAACTAACTAGAAAAATGTCAGAATTGGAGCTGTGGCTCAAGTGGTATATCACCAGTCTTGAGGTGACAAAACTAAGTAACAAAACCCAGGCTTTGAGTTCAAGCGCCAGTAACAACACAAAAGAAAAAGAAAAAAGAAAACCACTTTATAACCATAGAAGGGTGTGCAGTATCCTCCCTGAATACTTCTCTTTCATGATGAAGCAACTTTACCCAATGCACCTGCTCATCTTCAGCAATCCTTGACTTGCACGTGTAGCTCTGACCCAGTTTTCCACCTAAATCTGTCTTCTAGAGGCTCAAAAATCTTGCAATCATGTTATTTCAACTAGAAATGAATAGTATTGCTACTGATAAGATCATACCAAAGCCATACTTATAAATGGTGAAGTACCTGTTCTTTGCTTTAACTCTCTTCTGGAATATTTGTAAATACTGTAGAAATGGCTTTTTTTTTCTCTATTTCTTGGCAGGAGAAATTTATAAAGTCCCATGATGAAATTCACTGGAAAACTCTTCAGTACAATAGTAGCAGGACTAAAGGCAGTCACAAGGAGGAACAGCCATACTGAGCCACAATCATTCATTAACATTACTTTTGACTGACTGTGAGTGATTCATATCCTTAGTGGTCTGCTAACCGAAGATGAGTTCATGTCTGTAATCCTAGCTACTTAGGAGGCTGAGATCTGAGGATCACAGTTCAAAGCCAGCCCGGACAGGAACATCTGTGAGACTTTTTTTTTGTCAATTGTGGGGCTTGAACTCTGGACCTGGGCGCTGTTGCTTGGCTCTTCAGCTCAAGGTGAGCGCTCTACCACTTGAGCTACAGTGCCACTTCTGGTTTTCTATTGGTTTATTGGATATAGGAGTCTCATGGTCTTTCCTGCCCGGGCTGGATTTGAACCTCGATCCTCAGATCTCAGCCTCCTGAGTAGCTAGGATTACAGGCATGATGCACCAGTGCCCGGCTCTGTGAGACTTACCTCCAATAAACTACTAGAAAACTGGAAGTGGCACTGTGGCTCAAGCGGTAGAGCACTCGCCTTGAGCTGAAGAGCCGAGGGACAGCGCCCAAGCCCAGAGTTCAAGCCCCGTGACCAACAACAAAAAAAAAAAAAGTTCTTCACCATTGAACATACTAGGATCCCTCTTCATCACTATCACATATGTACAAACTCTTCTGACATTATACTTTGGCGATACCAAAATACAAGAAATACTTAAAAGGAGAAGGCATTTCTAGCCAAACAAAAACATAGTAAGAATCTAGTAAGATATTTTGTTGTTGTTGTTGTTGGTTGTGGGGGCCTGAACTCTGGGCCTGGGCACTGTCCCTCAGCTCTTCAGCTGTAGACCAGCGCTCTATCACTTGAGCCTCAGCCCCACTTCTGGCTTTTCTGCTTATGTCGTACTGAGGAATTGAACCCATGCTAGACAAGCACTCTATCACATTCCCAGCCTCATAATTTTTTCTTTCTTTTTTTTGTTTTTTTTTTGGGGGGGGTCCGGTCATGGGGCCTGAATTCTGGGCCTGGGCGCTGTCCCTCAGCTCTTCAGCTCAAGGCTAGCGCTCTACCACTTGAGCCACAGCGCCACTTCTGGCTTTTTTCTTTTTGCTTATGTGGTGCTGAGGAATGGAACTGAGGGCCTCATGCATGCAAGGCAAGTGTTCTACCACTGAACCACCTTCCCAGCCCCCTCATAATTTTTTCTATTTTATTTATACTTGTACTTTTTTTTCCCTGTATGTATATGTCAGTTATGATAGCCTGAAGTCAGGGCCTGGGCACTGCACCTTAGCTTTTTTGCTTATGGCTAATGCTCTACCACTTGAGCCACCAGAGCTCTCCTTCTGACTTTTTGGTGGTTAACCACAGATAAGTCTCATGGACTTTCCTGTTGGGACTGGCTTTGAACCTCCATCCTCAAATCCCAATCTCTTTAGTTAGTCTCACCAGTGTAAGCCACTAGCATGAGAGGCTTGTACTTTTTTTTTTTTTTCTTCATTTACTGGGTATTAAACTCAAGGCCTCCAACTCTTGTGCAGCTCCCCTCTTCTCTCCTCACAGCTGGTACAGTACCACTTGAGTCATACCTTCACTTCTTGCTTCTTTTTTGTACCTGTCCTGGGGCTTGAACCTGGCCTGGACATAGACCCTTAGCTTCTTTTGCTCAAAGCCAGCACTGTGCAATTAAGCCACAGGGCCACTTCCAGCTTTCTGGTATTTTATTAGAGATAAGAGTCTCACGGACTTTCCTGCAGAGGCTGACATTGAACCATGATCCTCAGATTCCAGCCTCCTGAGTAGCTAGGTTACAGGCATGAGCCACTGGCACATGGCCTACTTCCAACTCTTTGATGATTAATAGGAGATAAGAGTCTGTCAGGGGCTGGGAAGGTGGCTCAGTGGTAGAGCACTTGCCTTGCATGCATGAGGCCCTGGGTTCGATTCCTCAGCACCACATAAACAAAAAGAAAAAAAAAGCCAGAAGTGGTGCTGTGGCTCAAGTGGTAGAGCGCTAACCTTGAGCTGAAGAGCTGAGGGACAGCGCCCAGGCCCAGAGTTCAGGCCCCATGACCGGACCAAAAAAAAAAAAAAAAGAGTCTGTCAGATTGTCTGCATATGCTGGTTTTGAACTTTGATCCTCAGATCTCAGCATCCTGAGTAGTTACAATTATAGGCATGAACCACTGGTGCCTGGCCAACTTTTAATCCTTGAATAAACACACACACACACACACACATACACTGCATATGACTATACTTTAAAAAAAAAAAGTATCACAAGGCGGTTTGGGAAGGTAGCTCAGTGGTAGAGCGCTTGCCTTGCATGCATGATGCCCTGGGTTCGATTCCTCAGCACCACATAAGCAGAAAAAGCCAGAAGTGGCACTGTGGCTCAAGTGGTAGAGCGCTAGCCTTGAGCTGAAGAGCTGAGGGACAGCACCCAGGCCCAGAGTTCAGGCCCCACAACCGACAAAAAAAAAAAAAAAAAAAAAGTATCACAGGGGCTGGGGAATGTAGCTTAGTGGTAGAGTGCTTGCCTAACATGCATGAAGCCCTGGGGTCCATCCCTCAGTACCACATAAACACAAAAAGCTGGAAGTGGCACTGGCTCAAGTGGTAGAGTGCTAGCCTTGAACAAAAGAAGCTCAGGGACAGTGCCCAGGCCTTGAGTTCAAGCCCCAGGACTGGCCAAAAAAAGCATCACAGTTCATCACATTTCACAGTTACTGGCCAGGATTAAGGTTATACCATATTCTGCACTGCCATTTTCTAAATCTAAATGAAACAGACCAAAAACATGGAAAGGAATTTACAGGAATGGACAGTGTAGACACAAAAATTCTATGAAATGTTCCTCTGGGAGGTAAGTGGGAGTAAGGGAGGATGAGAAAAAAAAGAAAGAGTTGAAGAATTGTGGTCTATTTAATATCTAAGAAAGGAGCCTACAGTTTGAGCCTCAAACAGACAAATGGCTCAACTTTCATTGTGAGATTTCCAAATGGTTATATCCATTTACATACAATGACCAAGACTTTAAATAGACACAAGATCTCATCATAAAGAGAAATAAAAAAACAAGGAAGAAGAGAAGACATGGCAATTTTTGTTCTATGAGACCTTAAGGAGACTTTGATGAGGACCTTGGGATTGATGTTATAATTATCAAGGGAGGTTATTATTAATATTTTTACTCATACTTAGGTTTATACTAATACTCAGGTTTATACTAAAGTTTCCGTTTCCCCTTGAGAAGAAGAGGAATAAGGTAACTTCTCCATTCCCAACACACACACACACACACACACACACACACACACACACACACACACACACACACACACACACACACACACACACACACACACACACACACAAAGTAACTTTTCCCCATGTCCTCCTGCCATGTCCATCCTTTCTCCTCTTTTTTGTTTCTGGGTCACTCAGGTTTTCTTTTTTCTTTTTTTACTTCTTTCATGTATTTTAATAAAACTTTACATTTAAAAAACCTTACTCTGCCGGGCGCTGGTGGCTCACGCCTGTAATCCTAGCTACTCAGGAGGCTGAGATCTGAGGATCGCGGTTCAAAGCCAGCCCGGGAAAGAAAGACCGTGAGACTCCTATCTCCAATAAACCACCAGAAAACCGGAAGTGGCACTGTAGCTCAAGTGGTAGAGTGCTCGCCTTGAGCTGAAGAGCTGAGTGAGGGACAACGCCCAGGCCCAGAGTTCAAGCCCCACGACCGACCAAAAAAAAAAAAAACCTTACTCTGGGGGGGAAGGGGGAGGCTGGGAAGGGATGTGAAGGGTAAACAAAGGAGGAGGCTGCAATGCTTGGTAAGAAATGTACACATTATCCTGCCCATGTAATTGTAACTCCTCTGTACAGTATGTTCACAAATAAAATTAAATTAAATTTAAAAAATAAAAATAAAAAACCTTACCTTCAATTAGTTATAATCACTGATTTTTTTTTTTTGGGTCCAGTCGTGGGGCCTGAACTCTGGGCCTGGGTGCTGTCCCTCAGCTCTTCAGCTCAAGGCTAGCACTCTACCACTTGAGCCTTAGCACCACTTCCGGCTTTTTTTCTTTTTGCTTATGTGGTGCTGAGGAATCGAACCCAGGGCCTCAGGCATGTAAGGCAAGCGCTTTACCACTGAGCCACCTTCCCAGTCCCTAATCACTGATAATTTTGTGATTGCTATTGTTAATCCTTATTTTTTTTATTTTTAGGGTTTTGTTTTTGTTTTTTTGGGTCCGGTCGTGGGGCCTGAACTCTGGGCCTGGGCGCTGTCCCTCAGCTCTTCAGCTCAAAGCTAGCGCTCTACCACTTGAGCCACAGCGCCACTTCTGGCTTTTTTCTTTTTGCTTATGTGGTGCTGAGGAATCGAACCCAAGGCCTCATGCATGTAAGGCAAGCGCTCTACCACTGAGCCACCTTCCCAGCCCCAATTTTTATTTTTTTTTATTGTAAAAATAATGTACAGAGGGGTTACAGTTACATGAGTAATGAGTACATTTCCTATTGAGAATTGTTACCTCCTCTTTATTTATTATTTATTTATTTTTTAATTGTGAAAATACCGTATAGAGGGGTTACAATTACATGGGCAAGATAATGAGTACATTTCTTATCAAGCATTGTTGCCTCCTCCGTTGTTTCCCCTTCCCATCCCTTCCCATCTCCCACCCCCGCCCCCCACCCCCCTTCATTCAGGTTTTCACATTGAATTCTACTTGGAATTAGTTGCACAAAAATGTCCACCATATGCAATTCCCACCACACTGGCTATTATTTGAGCTCAGACTCCTGTACGGAGCTATGTTTATGCCTGGAATTCCTGCATGGCCTGACACCCAGTGCTCCTAAGGCAGATACATAGAATTATGAGACATTTGTTCTACCTATTTAGCTGACTGTGGGTTTATAATGGTCTTTGGTCTTTGTAACAAGAGAAACAACTGTCCACCAGAATGAATGGCTAAGATGCACCAAATCAAATCATGCCCTTAATTGGACAGACAAGAAAAGCAAAAGCAAGCGTGACTTGGGAGTCCATTTAATTGCAGCCCTTTGAGAGAATCCTGGTGTTGTTGGAGGAAAAAACAGAATATAGTCTTCCAAACTTTTGATTCTTGCTATTGAAAAGACTAGAATTTGATAGTTATATCAATGTTGGGTGGGTTTCAAAATCAGTGGCCTGGGAAGTCCCAGTCCAACAGCCAGTACTTCCTCACTCCATCAATGCGTGGCTGTCCCTCTCAGGTGACTGCTCCACCCTCTGCCAGCACAAAACGAAGCAGAACATTTTACCCAAGAAATCCCAGATACTTTAAGTTCTGAAAAATACACAGATCCCCTTGCCTTCTTTTTCCAGTTTGAAAATATGTATTCAGTAGACTTTTCTGTATTAAAAACAAAAATAAAAAATGCCAGGTGCTGGTGGCTCATGCCTGCAATCCTAGCTACTCAAGGAGGCTGAGATCTGAGGATCACGGCTCAAAGCCACCCTGGGCAGAAAAGTCTTATCTCCAACTAATAACTCAAACACCAGAAGTGGTACTATGGCTCGAGTAGTTGAGTGCTATCCTTGAGCAAAAAGAGTTCAGGGATAGAGCCCAGGCCCTGAGTTCAAGTCCCACAGCCAATAAAAAACAAACAACAACCACAAAAAAAAAATAGTCCAGGTAGGAAACTTCATGCGATTCTTATCTCCAATTAATGAACAAAAAAGCCAGAGGTCTAGCTCAAGTGGCAGAGTGCCAGCCTTAAGCAGAGATACGAAGCACGAATTTAAGGCCCTGAGTTCATGTTCCAGTACAGGCGCGCGCATGCATACACACACACACACACACACACACACACACACACACACACACACACACACACACACACACACACACACACACACACACACACACACACACACACACACACACACACACACACACACACACACAGAAAAAGAAAAAGAAAAAATCATGATGCAAAGCCCGTCACAGCTAAAGTTCAAGATCCTATCTGAAGTAAAAGAGTAATCCAAAAAGCACAAAGACTGGGAATATGACTCAAGTTATAGAGCACTTGTCTAGTAAGTGGCAGGCAGGCTCTGGTATGGCCAAGAAAAAAAAATGTTGGCAAAGGGTTAAATTGGCAAAAAAAAAAAAAAAAAAAAGAAAGAAGCCTGGCACTTGTGGCATAGGCCTATAATCCTAGCTACTCAAGAAGCTGAGATTGGGGCTGGGAATGGCTTAGTAGTAAAGTGTTTGCCTAGCACGCATGAAGCCCTGGGTTCGATTCCTCAGTTACTACATAAACGTAAAAAGCCAGAAGTGGGTCAGGCACTAGTGGCTCACGCTTGTAATCGTAACTGCTCAGGTAATTGAGATCTGAGGATCCAGGTTCAAAGCCAACCCGTGCAGGAAAGTCTATGAAACTCTTATCTCCAATAAACCACTAGAAAACCGGAAGTGGCACTGTGCTCAAGTAGTGGAGTGCTAGCCTTGAGCTGAAGAGCGCAGGGACAGTGCCCAGGCCCAGAGTTCAAGCTCCATGACTGACAAAAAAAAAAAAAAAGCCAGAAGTGGCTGTGGCTCATAGTTGTAGAGTGCTAGGCCTTGAGCAAAAGAAGATCAAGAAGGCGTGCAGGCCTGGAGTTCAAGCCTCAAGACTGGCAAAAAAGAAAAAGAAAAAGAAAAGAGGCTGAGATCTGAAGATCACAGTTCAATAGCCAGCTGGGGCAGGAAAGTCTATGAAGTTCTTATTACCAGTTAATCACAGAAAAACCTGGGAGTGGAGTTGTGGCCAAGTGGTAGAGTGCTAACCTTGAGCAAAAGGAACTCAGGGATAGCACCCAGGCCCCAAGATCAAGCCCCAGGACCGGAAAAGAAAAAGTGAGTGAGAGGGAGAGAGGGAGAGAGGGAGAGAGGGAGAGGGAGAGAGGGGGGGGAAGAGAGAGAGAGAGAGAGAGAGAGAGAGAGAGAGAGAGAGAGAGAGAGAGAGAGAGAGAGAGAAACACAAATTTTAGTAATGCTGTATTGTCTATGACAATTAACATCTTCCAGAGTCCAGAAAAATCAGAACTGAATTTGGCCTAAAAGTCAAAATAAAAATGAAAATAGTGGTTCACTATAATCCTATCTAATCCAGAGGTTGAAAGTAGGAGGATAGAAGCTTGAAGCCAGTGTAGGCAGAAAAGCATAGGAGACTCCATCTCCAAAAATAACCAGCAAAAAGTCTGGTGGGAGGTGTGGCTCAAGTGATAGAACAGAAGCCCAACAAGCAAGCCAAGTGATCACAAGGTCATAAGAAGGAAAAGAAAAGGAAGAGAAGGAAGAGAAAGGAGTCTTTCTCTACCACACTTGGAGAATAATCCATGGAGATAATCCAGAGAACAAGACACCTGGATACAGTTCATGTATCTCTTAGGTCCCAGGTAGATGGCCTCAAGTAGGAAGTCAAATTCATTATTATGGCCATGCAGTTTGCAGGAGTCCCTCTTCTATTGGGAGCTATTGAAGAACAGCAGGATTTTCCAAATTGCCTCACTCTACAGGCTTCTCCCAAGGCCCAGGCATTGGGGAAACTTGCCTGCATACCTCTAAAGGTGAAAACAACAGAGGCCTCAAACAGTGTGAGAAAGAATTTTCAACAAAAATAGTAATCAGCCAGGTACAGTGTCTCATGTCTGCAATGCTAGCTACTCAGGAGGTTGAGATCTGAAGATCACAGTTCAAAGCCAGCCAGGACAGTCCATGAGACTTTCATCTCCAATTAACCACCAGAAAACTGGAAGCAGACTGGTGGCATAAAAGCTCAGGGACAGTGCCCAGGCCCTGAGTTCAAGCCCTACAAGCAACAAAAAAAGAATCACTTTTGATTAATTATTTCAACTTTACACTAAAAATCAAGGAGGCTGTAAGTCCTCACTGAACATGTTGAACAATTACTTTTAATTCCTTACTTCTATTTCTCACCTGAGAAACAGAAAATATTTTCTCTTTTTCCATTTCTCCCTACTTTAAACCTGTTTTACTTTGTTTTGTTTTTTTGGAGGGTCTGGTCATGGGGTCTTAACTCTGGGCCTAGGCACTGTCCTTCAGCTCTTCAGCTCAAGGCTAGTGCTCTACCACTTGAGCCACAGCGCCACTTCTGGCTTTTTTCTTTTTGCTTATGTGGTTCTGAGGAATCAAACCCAGGGCCTCATGCATGCAAGGCAAGCGCTCTACCACTGAGCCACCTTCCCAGCCCCTAAACTTGTTTTAGTAAACTAGATCCAAGCTCTCTTCCTCTCCCATCCCTTCCTTTTACCACTCCTCTCTACTTGTCCTCCCCTCTCCCTTAACTTTTCCATTTTTGTTGTTGTTTTGTTTGCTTCTTCTTCTTTTTTTTTTTTTTGCCAGTCCTGGGGCTTCAATTCAGGGCCTAGACACTGTCCCTGAGCTTCTTTTGCTCAAGGTTAGCACGCTATAACTTTGAGCCACAGCACCACTACTGGGTTTTTCTGTTTATAGGTACTGAGAAATCGAACCCAGGGCTTTGTGAATGCTAGCATGCTACCACTAAGCCACAATTCTAGCCCTCTTTTCTTCTTTTCTTTTTTTTTTTTTTGGTTGGTTGTAGGGCTTGAACTCTGGTCCTGGGTGCTGTCCCTCAGCACTTCAGCTCAGGGCTAGAGCTCTACCACTTGACCCACAGCGCCACTTCTGGCCTTCTCTGCTTATATGGTGCTGAGGAATCAAACCCAGGGCCTCATGCATGCAAGGCAAGCACTCTACCATTGAGCCACCTTCCCAGCCCAACCGGCCCTCTTTTCTATATCTTTTTTTTTTGGTCGGCCGTGGGGCTTGAACTCTGGGCCTGGGCTCTGTCCCTCAGCTCTTCAGCTCAAGGAAAGCGCTCTACCACTTGAGCTACAGCGCCACTTCCAGTTTTCTGGTGGTTTATTCGAGATAGGAGTCTCACAGTCTTTCCTGCCGGGCTGGCTTTGAACCGCGATCCTCAGATCTCAGCCTCCTAAGTAGCTAGGATTACAGGCGTGAGCCACCAGTGCCCGGCTTCTTTTCTATATCTTAAAAATAGTTTTTGTTTTTTTTTGAGTCTATCTATGTAGTCTAGACCAGCCTTGACTCATCATGTAGCACAGGCTAGCCTTGAACTCGGGATCCTCTTGTCCTGGTCTCCAAGGTACTGAGATTATAGGCATACAATCACACCCAGCTTAAAATGTAATTTCTATGGTTTTCTTAGAGCCTCTCATTTTAAAGTACAATCTCAGGGCTGCTAATGTGGCTTAGTGGTAGAGTGCTTGCCTAGCATGCATGAAGCCCTGGGTTCAATTCCTCAGTACCACATAAACAGAAGTGGCACTGTGGTTCAAATGGTAGCCTTGAGCAAAAGAAGCTCAGGGACAGAACCCAGGTTCTGAGTTCAAGCCCCAGGACTGGAGGGAAAAAAGTGTGGTCTTAGAGCTAATAGTATCACCTTTTACCTTTTTAGAAAAGCATAACTTCAGACCCCACCTCCAACTTTTTGAAATAGAGTCTGCATTTTGACAAACTCCCAAGTGATTTGTGTGTAAGTGATTCTAGAAAAAGAGAGGCCTCTCATTGCTGTGGAAGCCACTATGTTCTCAGGACCAGAAAGGTAAAAATACATTCACTTTAGAACATTTCCTCTTATCTTTTTCTTTTTTTTGCCAGTCCTGGGACTTGAACTCAGGGCCTGGGTTCAGTCCTGAGCTTCTTTGTGTTCAAGGCTAGCACTCTACCACTTGAATCACAGAACTACTTCCAGCATTTTCTGAGTAGAGTACTGAAGATAAGAGTCTCACAAGCCGGGTGCCAGTGGCTCACGCCTGTAATCCTAGCTACTGAGGAGGCTGAGATCTGAGGATCTTGGTTCAAAGCCAGCCCGGGCATGAGTCTCTTGGAGACTCTTACCTCCAAAACACCACTAGAAAACCAGAAATGGCACTGTGGCTCAAGTGGTAGAGCGCTCGCTTTGAGCTGAAGAGCTGAGGGACAGTGCCCAAGCCCAGAGTTCAAGCCCCACGACCAACCAAAAAAAAAAAAAAAGAGTCTCACAGACTTTTCTGCCCAGGCTGGCTTCAAACTGTGATCCTCAGATCTCAGCTTTCTGGTAGCTAGGATTAGGGGTAAGAGCCAGCCGTGCCCAGCTTTCCTCATCTTTGACTAAATGTTCAGTAGTCATTCTTTTTGTTTATTATGGAATTTGTTTTTACAGTGCTAGTTTTTACTGATGCATGCTAGGCAACTGCTCTACTACTGAGTTACTTCCCTAGTGCTTTTATTTTTGGTAGTACAGGAGTTTGAACTCAAGGCCTGTACTTGCTAAGCTAAGCAGGCACTCTACCATTGAATCACACCTCCAGCCATATTTTTTTGTACTGGTTATTTTTGAGATAAGGTCTCAGGTCTCACTTCCTGCCCAGGTGCATATTTAGACCACAGTCTGCCTATTTTAGGTTTTTCATCATAGCTGGGATAACAGGCACATGCCACCAAGCTCAGCTTCTTCCACTGAGATGGAGCCTTATGGACATTGCTGCCCAGGCTGTTCTAGATCAGGTCTTCTCAAACTCAGCCTCTCACACAGCTAGGATGACAGGTACACATCACCCCTACAACAAACTACTGGCTGAGAAGTCTCTCAAACTTTTATGCTTAGGCTGGTCTCAAGCTGTGATCCTCCTGATCTCAGCCTCCCATGCAGCTAGGATTACAGGCATGAGCCACCAGTGCCTAGTTTTATGTGTGCTTGTATATGCATATTCTCTGGTCTTGAGGCTTAAACTCAGGACCTGGGCACTGTCCTCGAGCTTTTTTGCTCAGGGCTAGCAGTCTACCACTTAAGCCATAACTCTACTTCTAGCTTTTTGGAATATTTAGAGATAAGAGTCTCATGGATTTTCCTGACCAGGCTGGATTCGAACTGTAATCCTCAGATCTTAGCCACCTGAGTGGCTAGGACTACAGGCATGAACTACCAGCACCCAGCTTTTTTTTTTTTTTGGTCGGTCGTGGGGCTTGAACTCTGGGCCTGGGCGCTGTCCTTCAGCTCTTCAGCTCAAGGCGAGCACTCTACCACTTGAGCTACAGCGCCACTTCCGGTTTTCTGGTGGTTTATTTGAGATAGGAGTCTCATGGTCTCTCCTGCCCGGGCTGGCTTTGAACCGCGATCCTCAGATCTCAGCCTCCTGAGTAGCTAGGATTACAGGTGTGAGCCACCAGCGCCCGGCTAGCTTTTTTTTTTTTTTTGTCGGCCGTGGGGCTTGAACTCTGGGCCTGGGCGCTGTCCCTCAGCTCTTCAGCTCAAGGCGAGCGCTCTACCACTTGAGCTACAGCGCCACTTCCGGTTTTCTGGTGGTTTATTGGAGATAGGAGTCTCACGGTCTCTCCTGCCCGGGCTGGCTTTGAACCGCGATCCTCAGATCTCAGCCTCCTGAGTAGCTAGGATTACAGGCGTGAGCCACCAGCGCCCGGCTAGCTTTTTTTTTTTTTAAACCAGCATTGATGTATAATTATAATTCACCCCTGAAAGTGTACAATTCAATGATTTTTTTTCAAGCATATTCAGAGTTGAGCAACCATCACCACAATCAATTTCAGAACCTTTCATTGGAAAAGAAACTCCATCCCTTTTAGCAGTCCCTTTCTACCCAGCCTCAAGCCCTGGTCAACAATTAATCTACTTCTGTCTCTATAGATTTGCCTAGTCTGGACATTTCCTACTAATGGAATCATATGATATTTGTCAGAGAAGTCTTTTTTCTCTCATTACTAACTACCCTAATAAAGAGTCCTTCAGTGGAATTCTCTCCTCTTCCCCCCTCCTCCCCCCCCCAGTCTTTTCCCTAGGACTTAGCAGCTCAAGTGCTGCTGGCCCTTGGCCAAGCTTCCTCTCCAAGACACCTGCAGGCACACCCAGTGCTGCCACCTTATGCCCATTTCTTGAAATAGTGGACACTGGGTCAGGCCCTGTCTTCCTTCCAGACAGCCCTGCTCTTCTCTATTTTCACAGCAATCAAGATCATGACTCATGAGGAGTATGACGGGAGAGGTCGAGGCTGTGCTGTGAAGGAACTAATGCATGGTACCTGCACACAGCCAAGAGGCAGAGAAAGAAGCACCTACCCCTGCATGAAGAGAGGAGGAGCACAACCCTCCAACTTCTTCCTGGTTCACTCTATTGTTTCTGCCCTCACCTCTCCTGGGCTCACTCTCGTTTCCCTATGTTATTTTTCTAAAACTTTATTCTTCCTGTTCAATTCTACTGCATTTTCCTTTCTTCTCACTTCCTAGGAGCACAACAGTTGTGTATTGGAATGATGATCATTTTTGAGTGACTCATATTAAAAAACAACAATGTCAGCCAGGCACCAGTGGCTCACACCTGTAACCCTAGCTACTCAGAAAGCTGAGATCTGAGGATCATGGTTCAAAGCCAGCCTGGGCAGAAAAGTCTGTGCGATTCTTTTCTTTTCTTTTTGTCATGGGATTTGAACTAAGGGCCTGGGCCCTGTCCCTGAGCTCTTTTGTTCAAGTCTAGCACTGGACAGTGCCACTTCTGGTTTTTGAATGGTTAATTGGAGATAAGAATCTCACGGACTTTTCTGCCTGGGCTTGCTTTGAACTCTGATCCTCAGATCTCAGCCTCCTGAGTAGCTAGGCTTATGGGCACGAGTCACTAGTGCCCAACTCTGATATTCTTTTTTCTTTTTTTTGTCAGTCGTGGGGCTTGAACTCTGGGCTTGGGCGCTAGCCCTGCACTCTTCAGCTCAAAGCGAGCGCTCTACCGCTTGAGCCACAGCATCACTTCCAGTTTTCTAGTGGTTAATTGGAGATAAGAGTCTCATGGACTTTTCTGCCCAGCCTGGCTTTGAACTGTGATCCTCAGATCTCAGCCTCCTTGGTAGCTAGGATTACAGGTGCTAGGATTACAGGAGTGAGTCACCCTAGCCCAGCTGAGATTCTTATCTCCAATAAACTACTCAGAAAAAGCTGAAAGTGGCGCTGTGGTTCAAGTAGTAGAGTCCTAACCTTGAGCACAAGTAGGCTCAGGGACAGTGTCCAAACCCTGAGTTCAAGCCCAACAACGAACAAGAATCAACAACAACAACAAAGGAACCTACCTAAAGTCAAATCTTTTTTTTTTATGGTGCCGGTCCTAGGGTTTGAACTCAGGGCCTGAGCACTGTTACTAAGTTTCATCTCCACTTGAACCACAGCTCTACTTTCAATTTTTTTTTTTTTTTGGGTCCAGTCGTGGGGCCTGAACTCTGGGCCTGGGCACTGTCCCTCAGCTCTTCAGCTCAAGGCTAGCACTCTACCACTTGAGCCACAGCGCCACTTCCGGCTTTTTTCTTTTTGCTTATGTGGTGCTGAGGAATCGAACCCAGGGCCTCAGGCATGCAAGGCAAGTGCTCTACCACTGAGCCACCTTCCCAGCCCCTCTACTTTCACTTTTTGATGGGTAATTGGAGATAAAAGTCTTATAGACTAAGCTGGGCGCCAGTGGCTCACGTCTTTAATCCTAGCTACTCAGGAGGCTGAGATCTGAAGATCACGGTTCAAAATCAGCCCAGGCAGGAAAGTCCGTGAGACTCTTATCTCCAATAAACCACTAGAAAACCAGAAGTGGTGCATGGCTCAAGCGGTAGAGCACTCACCTTGAGCTGAAGAGCGCAGGGACAGCGCCCAAGCCCAGAGTTCAAGCCCCACAACAGACAAAAAAAAGAAGAAAGTCTCATAGATATTTTGCCCAGGCTGGATTCAAACTAAGATCCTCAGATCTCAACTTCCTGAGTTGCTAGGATTACAGGCATGAGCCACCAGCCCCTAGCCTAAACTCATTTTTTGTTGTTATGAAACATGCTTTAACTATCAGTTCCAAAGAAAAACTTGTATAATAACAAAAATACTTTTCTGACAGGCTCATGCCTATATTACTAACTACTCAGGAAACTGAGATCTGAGGAACATAGTTGAAAGCCAGCCCACACAGCAAAGTCTTTAAGCCTCTTATGTCCAATTAACCAGCAAAAGCCCAAAGTGGAGGTACGGCTCAAGTGGTAAAGCACCAGCCTTGAGCAAAAAAAGCCCCAGTACTAGCACACAAGGATGCACCCCCCTCCCCCCCCCCCCCCCCCCGCACAAAGCTTTCTTTAAATGTTCATATGTGGATATGAGACCTTATCTAAGGTCACTTGGGTACAGAGAGTTCCATTATGGATAATCACCCCAAGTAGCTCATGTATGCCCATATCATACCCTTATTCCCGGGAAAGGCCTTCCAAGTTACAGCTCCAGGTACCTATTTCACCTCACACTCATTTCTATTCTGACATATTTATTCAAAAAATGTTTGACTGGGCTGGGAAGGTGGCTCGGTGGTAAAGCGCTTGCCTTGCATGCTTGAGGCCCTGGGTTTGATTCCTCAGCACCCATAAGCAAAAAAAAAAAAAAAAAAAAAAGCCGGAAGTGGCGCTGTGGCTCAAGTGGTAGAACGCTAGCCTTGAGCTGAAGAGCTGAGGGACAGTGCCCAGGCCCAGAGTTCAGGCCCACGATCGGACCCAGAAAAAAAAGAAAAATGTTTGACTATTAGCCAGGCATGGCATGATAGTATACATTAGCAATCTCAGCAACTATAGGTTGAAGCAAAAGGACTGTAAATAAATTCAAGGCCCGGGGGAGGGAAGGGACAGTGGGAGAACAACAAAGGAAGGGGTAAAAATGCTCTACAAGAAATGTACTCATTACTTTACTCATATAACTGTAACCCCTATGTACAGCATCTTTACAATAAAACTTTAAAAAATTCAAGGCCAGCATGTGCTACATAGTGAGACTTTGTCTTAAGGAAGGGAAGGAGGTAGGGTGAGGAGGGGGGAGGAAGGAAAGAATAGAAGGAAGGAGGGATAGGAGAAAGGGAGGGAGAGAAAAAGGACGAAGGAAAAAAAGTCAAGCACAGTAGTATGCAACTATAGTCCAGCTATTTGAGAGCCTAAGACTGGACCATCACCTGAGGCTAGGAGTTTGAGATCACCTTAACACCACACAGGAACCCTGTCTCAAACAAAACAAAACAAAACAAAGTAAACAAACGAAAAACCAACAGAGGGGCTGGGAAGGTGGCTCAGTGGTAGAGTGCTTACCTTGCATGCATGAGGCCCTGGGTTCGATTCCTCAGCACCACATAAGCAAAAAGAAAAAAAGCCGGAAGTGGTGCTGTGGCTCAAGTGGTAGAGCACTAGCCTTGAGCCGAAGAGCTAAGGGACAGCGCTCAGGCCCAGAGTTCAAGCCCCATGACCAACAAAAAATAAAAATAAAAACAAAAGCAAAAAACCAACAGAGCAAATATTTTCTAGAGGTCAAAGAATTTGAACAGACATTTCTCAGGAAAAAAATGATATATAAATGGCCAGTAAACACATGAAAAGGTGCCCAACATGAAGAACCATTTGGGAAATGCAAACCAAAACTACAAGAGATACCATTTCACACTTATTCATATGGCTAAAATAAAAAGGACAGATATCGTGGCCGGGATGGGGGAAAATGGAGAGAAGTGAAGGAAGGAATGACACTGTCCAAAAAGAAATGTACTCATGCTGAGCGCTGGGTCAGGACTGTAATCCTAGCTACTCAGGAGGCTGAGATCTGAGGATCCCAGTTCAAAGCCAGCCTGGGCAGAAAAGTCCATGAGATTCTCATCTCCAATAAACCACTAGATAAACAGAAGTGGTGCTGTGGCTCAAGTAGCAGAGTGCTGGCTTTGAGCTGAAGAGCTGAGGGACAGCGCCCAGGCCCAGAGTTCAAGCCCGACAATAAAAGAAAAAAAGAAAAAAAGAAATGCACTCATTAACTGACGTGAAATGGTAACCCCTCTGTGAAATACCTTAATAATAACAACAAAATTATATTATAAAAAGATAATAGGGCCTGGGAATGTGGCTCAGCAGTACAGAGCTTACCTAGCATGCATGAAGCCCTGGGTTCGATTCCCAGCACCACATACACAGAAAAAGCCAGAAGTGCTGCTGTGGCTCAAGTGGTAGATGCTAGCCTTGAGCAAAATGCTCAAAACACTCAGGGACAGCTCCCAGCCCCTGAGTTCAAGACCCAGGACTGGCACCAAAAAAAAAAAAAAGAGGATACTGAAAATTTGGAATTTGGAACTCTAATATATTGCTAATGGGAATATAAAATGGTTCAGTGTTTATATAGCAGTTTGGCAGTTGTTAAAAATACAGGGGCTGGGAAGGTGGCTCAGTGGTAGAGCGCTTGCCTTGCATGCATGAGGCCCTGGGTTCGATTCCTCAGCACCACATAAACAAAAAAAGAAAAAAGCTGGAAGTGGCGCTGTGGCTCAAGTGGTAGAGCGCTAGCCTTGAGCTAAAGAGCTGAGGGACAGCGCCCAGGCCCAGAGTTCAGGCCCCATGACTGGACCCCCCCCAAAAAAAAAAAAGTTAAAAATGCAGCTACATTTTCTTTTCTTTTTTGTCGGTCGTGGGGCTTGAACTCTGGGCTTGGGCACTGTCCCTGAGCTCTTCAGCTCAAGGCCACAAAGCCACTTCCAGTTTTCTAGTGGTTTATTGGAAATAAGAGTCTCATGGACTTTCCTGCTTAGGCGGGATTTGAATCTCCATCCTCAGATCTGGGCCTACTGAGTAGCTAGGATTACAGGGCATGAGCCACCAGCGCCGGGCTAAAAATGCTAAATTTTTTAAGTTATATGCTTTTGGAAGTGGATCTGTGGCTCAAGTGGCACATCACCAGCCTTGAGAGAAAAAGCTAAGGGAAAGCACCCAGACCCTAAGTTCAAACCTCAGTATTGGAGTGCGCGTGCGCACACACACACACACACACACACACACACACACACACACACACACACACACACACACACATTGCATATTTTAAATGAGTAAATTTCATAGCATAATTATTTCCCAATGAAAAAAAAATTTAATTGCATAGCAAATGAGTTGAGGAACAGGGAAATAAAATTCTAGATGTGTATTCAACATCACCATTTAGGATTCAATTCTAAGTGAATCTGACTTCAAAACAGGTGCATGCACCTGGGCACTGTCCCTGAGCTTTTGTGCCCAAAGCTAGCACTCTACCACTTTGAACCACAGTGCCACTTCTGGCTTTCTGATGGTTAATTGGAAATAAGAATCTCATGGACTTTCCTGCCTACGCTCGCTTTGAACCACAATCCTCAGATCTCAGTCTTCTTTTTTTTTTTTTTGTCAGTTATGGGGCCTGAACTCTGGGCCTAGGTGCTGTCCCCCAGCTCTTCAGCTGTAGACCAGCAGTCTACCACCTGAGCCTCAGCCTCACTTCCAGCTTTTTTCTTTTTTTGCTTATGTGGTGCTGAGGAATCGAACCCAGGGCCTCATGCATGCAAGGCAAGCGCTCTACCACTGAGCCACCTTCCCAGCCCAGATCTCAGCCTTCTAAGGAGCTAGTATCACAGGCATGAGCCACCAGTGCCCAGATGATATTTTTGGATATTTTGCTTGGCAATTTGGTAATTACTAGCATTTGAACTCAGAGCTTTGTGCTTACTAGGCAAGCATTCTACTGCTGAGTCATACCTCCAGCCATTTTGGCACTGATTATTTTGATGTAAGGCCTTGCTTTTTTGTCCAGGTAGGTACCTGGACTGTAATCCACTTATTTTAGGCTTCCCATGGTACCTGGAATCACAAGTGCTTGCCACCACAGATTTCTCATTGAGATTTGGTCTTGTAGACTTTCCTGCTATGATTGGTCTTGAACCATAATTTTTTTTTTGAACCATAATTCTTGCAACTTCAGCCTCTCAAAGTAGCTAGGTTACAAGTATGAAGCACCAGGGCCCAGATGCACGTTCTTAATTACTCTATTATAATGCCTACTACATAGGTTAGATTTCTAATACTGACACAAAGAAAACAAACAATTTACTGGAATGGTTTAAGTCCATATAGCCATACATATTCATCAGTTACATAGCCCCTTTCTAGACAAAGTGATCCAAACGATTCTTTCTTGCTCTAGTGCTATGACTCACATCTGTCTTGTTTAAGTATTTTGTTTTTCTTTTTATTTATTGTGGTGCTGGAGATTAAACTCAGGGCCTGATAATGAGATCCTCAGATCTCAGCCTCCTAAGTAGCTAGGATTACAGATGTGAGCCACCAGGACCTGGTTACAACTAGCTTTAAATGTAACAATGTGATAGTAGTATCACACCTGATTAACCAATGACTTTAACACAACTCCAAAGCAACTGTGTATAGGCTGGCCTCACATGGCAGTAGCTTAGAGTTCAAAAGCAGCACTCAATATGGAGTAATGGTAAATCAATCCAATCAAATTCTCTCTTTCGGGACATATAAATGCCAGGTGAACAAAGAGAAGGCAAGTAACTCAAGCTCAAGTTGTCCAGCTTTTAGCAGCTGTGTGGTAAGTGTAGAAAATGAATTATTTATGGGGAAGCTTTCAATTTTTCATCCAAAGAGTGAACCCCGACACTTCTTGAAAAAAGCTCTGACACCAGGAATCCGTGTATGGTACATTGAAGCCAACTCATTGAAATTATTAGAAATTAACAATCATATGAAGCATCCACAGGATAAAGAAGTTTTCAAAGGGAAACTAAGTTATTCCATATAATGATCAAATCATCATATCTTTAGGTAATAAAACTTTAGGTACTTTAGGTATTAAAACTTTAGGTACCTTATGTTTTGTTCTAAAAGAGAAGAAATGAAGAGAGGTGTATTTGTAATCCAACAAAGTCTCTAAATATGTATCTCTCCTTAATCCTTAAATAAATCCTTTTCTGGATGAGTGCATGTGGCTCATGCCTGTAATCTTAGCTACTCAGGAGACTGAGATCTAAGGCTCCCATTATTTGAGTTCAACGCCAGCCAAACAAAATGAAGTCAGTAAGATACTAGATCAATCGATGGCTGGGTATGATGGTGTGCACCCAGACCCTGAATTCAAGCCTCACAACAAACAAAAAAAAAAAAAAAAGGGAAGTCAGAGGAACGGGTTGGAGATTTGGATCAAATGGTAGAGCACGTGGCTAGCAAATATATAAGCTCTAAATTCAATCCCCAGTACTGCCAAAAAAAATTAGTAGAGATAAGTTCTGGGGGTTTTTGTATGCTTTTTGCTTGTTTTTGTGTGCTGACACTGGGACTTGAACTCAAGTTCTCTCATTCTCACTTGGCTTTTTCACTGACAGCTGTTGTTCCACCACTTGAGCCACATCTCCACTTCCAAATTTTTGCTGGTTAATCTAAGAGATAAGAGACTTGTCTACCTCAAATTTCAAATCCTCAAATTTCAGACTCCTGAGCAGCAAGGATTACAGGCATGAACCACTAATATCCAGTTTACATATATTTATATATAAATTCCTAATTTATATCTTTGCCCCTCATTCTTTCCCCACATACAGCATTATGCACTTACTTCCTGTTGTAGACTGAGCTATATTCCCCCCAAATTCACATGCTGAGACATTCAGCTCCAATGTTATTTCCTATTTGGAGAGAGAGCCTTTAAGAAAGTAATTAAGGCTGGGTGCTGGTGGTTCCAGCCTGCAATCCTAGCTACTCAGGAGGCTGAGATCTGAGGATCACGGTTCAAAACCAGCCTGGGCAGAAAAGTCCATGAGCTCTGTTTATACCGTGCTGAGATTAAGTACATCTCAACTTCAAATTCAGGCTTGCTCTCCAAGCATCTCTTTCTTTGCCATGGTCATGATGGAGGCAGCTTAATCAAAACTGATAAAGGAGATAAAGTAGTTAACAGTTCTAAGAAGTTCTGAATTCCAACTTTCACAGAAAGTTCATTATATACAGAAAATTTCCATATATTCAAATTAATATGTTCACTTTCATTCTACAGTCTCAGGCAACAATGGCAGTCATTTATTGAACATATACAGTCTGATTTGTCTAGTACTATTCTAGAATATAGTTAGGAACAAAGAGGACAGAGTTGCTGTCATCTGGCATTGTATGATGTATATAATTATTAACCACTAGAAAACCAGAAGTGGTGCTGTGGCTCAAGCAGTAGAGCCCTCACCTTGAGCTGAAGAGCGCAGGGATAGTGCCCAAGCCCAGAGTTCAAGCCCCACAACTGACAAAAAAAAAAGTAATTAAGGTTAAATGAGGTGATGAGAGTAAGTCCAGATCCAAGAGAATTTGTATCCATGTACAAGGAGACACCAGAGAGCTTGTTCTCTTTTTCCACACCCATATACTGAGAAAAAGCCATGTAAGCACATCTGAAAGTAAGGAGAGTCCATCCTCACTAGGGCCATATTGTTACCCTCATCACAGATTTCCAGCATCTGAACTGTCTGTAAGAAAATAAATTTCTGTTGTTTAAGCCATCCAGTCTACCGTATTTTGTTATGGTAGTCATCACTGGTTGATAGATTGCCCTACATCATTCATCATTCAGGTTTTTACTTAGATGTCCCCTTCTCACTGAGTTTCTTTCTTTCTTTCTTTTTTTGTCAGTCATAGGGCTTGAACTCTGGGCCTGGGCACTGTCCCTCAGCTCTTCAGCTCAAGGCTTAGGCTCTACCACTTGAGCCACAGCGCCATTTCCCACTTTTTCTGTTTATGTGGTGCTGAGGAATCAAACCCAAGGCCTCATGCATGCAAAGTAAACACTCTATCATGAGCCACCTTCCCAGCCCCATCACTGAGGTATTTTCTTATTATCCTATTTAAAATTGCAACCCTGTCCAACAATGAACTCTGCTACACCCTATTCCTCTTCTCTGCTCTATTCTTCTCCAATGCATTATATATATATATATATATATATATATATATATATATATAATATATACATAATTATATACATCATACAATGCCAGATGACAGCAACTCTGTCCTCTTTGTTCCTAACTATATTCTAGAATAGTACTAGACAAATCAGACTGTATATGTTCAATAAATGACTGCCATTGTTGCCTGAGACTGTAGAATGAAAGTGAACATATTAATTTGAATATATGGAAATTTTCTGTATATAGTGAACTTTCTGTGAAAGTTGGAATTCAGAACTTCTTAGAACTGTTAACTACTTTATCTCCTTTATCAGTTTTGATTAAGCTGCCTCCATCATGACCATGGCAAAGAAAGAGATGCTTGGAGAGCAAGCCTGAATTTGAAGTTGAGATGTACTTAATCTCAGCACGGTATAAACAGAGCTCAGTCCTACAGTTCTAAATAAGAATATTCCATTTGGGGCTGGGAATGTGGCTCAGTGGTAGATTGCTTGCCTAGCATGCATAAAGCCCTGGGTTCCATTCTTCAGTACCACATAAACAGAAAAAACTGGAAGTGGCACTGTGGCTCAAGTGGTAGAGTGCTAGCCTTGAGCTGAAGAGTTCAGGAACAGTACCCAGGCCCTGTGTTCAAGCCTCAGGAACAACCAAAAAAGGACTAGGAATGTGGCTTATTGATAGAGTGCTTGCCTAGCATGCACGAGGCTCTGGGTTCAATTCCTCAGTACCATATAAACACAAAAAGCCAGAAGTAGCTCTGTGGCTCAAGTGATAGAGTGCTAGCCTTGAGCAAAAGAAGCTCAGGGACAGTGCCCAGGCCTTGAGTTCAAGCCCCAGGATTGGCCAAAAAAGAAAAAAGAATGTTCCACTCAACCCCATGGGCACAGCAGTGACTCCTGTGCATTGTTAGGACGGCTCCTCAAAGCTGTGTAGTCTACATTACTGTGTTTTCCCCATTTTGGCTATAGATGATCTAAATGAAAAATGTCTGAGCATCAGAGCATCTCCAGAGATTAGAATGTTTTTACTAACGCAACACAGGGTTGACACCACAGTGTCTTTCTATAAATTTTTTGTTTTTTTGGCCAGGCACTGGTCTCTCACGCCTGTAATCCTAGCTACTCAGGAGGCTGAGATGTGAAGATCTCAGTAGGAAAAGTCCATGATACGCTTATCTCCAATAAGACTACTTAGGAAAGCAGAAGTGGCAAAAAAAAAAAAAAAAAAATTGTCAGTCATGGGGCTTGAACTCTGGGCCTGGGCGCTGTCCCTCAGCTCTTCAGCTCAAGGCTAGTACTCTACCACTTGAGCCACAGCGCCACTTAAGATGTGTCCGGCCCATGTTTCTAATAGTGATTAAAAAGTGACAAAGAGCTGTGTGCTGGTGGCTCTCGCCTGTAATCCTACTACTGAGGAGGCTGAGATCTGGTTTGAAGCTAGCCAGGGCAGAAAAGGCCGTGAATTTCTTTTCTTTTCTTTTTTTTTTTGGGGGGGGTGGTCCGGTCATGGGGCCTGAACTCTGGGCACTGTCCCTCAGTTCTTCAGCTCAAGGCTAGCACTCTACCACTTGAGCCACAGCACCACTTCCAGCTTTTTAATTTTTTCTGCTTATGTGGTATTAAGGAACCCAGGGCCTCATGCATGCAAGGCAAGCGCTCTACCACTGAGCCACCTTCCCAGCCCAAGGCCGTGAATTTTTTTTTTTTTTTTGGGGGGGGGTCTGGTCATGGGGCCTTAGCTCTGCCTGGGCACTGTCCCTCAGCTTTTCAGCTCAAGGCTAGCGCTCTACAACTTGAGCCACAGTGCCACTTCCGGCTTTTTTCTTTTTGCTTATGTGGTGCTGAGGAATCGAACCCAGGGCCTCAGGCATGCAAGGCAAGCACTTTAACCACTGAGCCACCTTCCCAGCCCAAGCCTGTGAATTTCTTATTTCCAATAAACTACCCAGAAAAAGCTGGAAATGGCATTGTGGCTGGAGTGGTAGAATAATAGCCTTGACCCCAAAAAAGGCTCAAGACAGAGCCTAGGCCCAAGCCCTAAGATCAGCAAAAAAGAAGTGGCAAAGTTAGAGGCAGGTTCCAATGTATGACAGTTCCTTCTGTATGATAGAAGGAAGTCACTAATAAGTCAGAAAGGCAACTCTTTCTGGAAAATAGACTCTCATTTAGATGATGGAACTCTATATGGATACATTAGTATGAATTGGTTAAATCTGAGTCACTGAAATAGAAAGTGGAAGTTAACAGGAGAAAATGAACTAATTCAACTTTATGTCATCCCTAACTCAATTGATATCCTTGCCAGTTTTAATGAGTATGTATACTTACTACATAATTTGTATAATGTAGTTATGGTTGAGGTCAGAACAGATCATGTTTGATATGTTCTAACATAATAGAATGCTTTAGATATATATTTCCCTCCTGTGAGAATAACTATTTCAGCTCCTTTATAAATTTGTACAGTAACAAAAGTGAAAATTAATTTCAAAATAAGTATCTGCTGGTAAAGCACTAACTTTGAGCATAAAAGCTAAGGGACAGCATATAGGCCTTGAGTTCAAGCTCAGTATCAGTGCGTGAACACACACACACACACACACACACACACACACACACACACACACACATCTGCTGATTCCTGGACATCATAAAAATGATAGTTGTACTCATAGCCATTTATGGGTATTACTGTAAATAGTCTACAGTCTTGAAGTTAGCGCTATGCTTTACTATTCTATCGTGAGTCATCTAAATCATCTGTCATCTCTTGGGCTTTCTACACATTTTGAATGGCATTTTCTCTCAAGGGAGCCTTTCTAATTTGTAGGATCTGTACCTGGGATCTTGGATTTGCTGGATCTGTGGATCTGATGCAATATGTACTTCCTGTGCTCTCCACTTGCCAAACTGGAAAGCCAATTGGATAAAAGCCACTACCTTCCTCCCTCTGATCTATTGAATCCCTCTTTAGAACCTTTATTTAATTTGGTTAGTTATGAGATGTTAATACAGGTCTTTATTTGTTTAGTTTTTGAGACAGTGTTTTGCTTTGTAACCCAAGATTTTCTGGAATTTTTCACTTTTCTTACCTCAGCCTCCCTAGCACTGGGGATTACAGGTATGCACAATTCATCACACCTTGATAGAGGAAAACATACACACACACACACACACACACGCACACACACACACACACACGCACACACGCACACACACACACACACACACACAAGTGAGAGAACATACTTTCTTTTTTTTTTTTTTTTTTGGGTCCGGTCGTGGGGCCTAAACTCTGGGCCTGGGCACTGTCCCTTAGCTCTTCAGCTCAAGGCTAGCGCTCTACCACTTGAGCCATAGCGCCACTTCCGGTTTTTTCCTTTTTGCTTATGTGGTGCTGGGGAATTGAACCCAGGGCCTCAGGCATGCAAGGCAAGCGCTCTACCACTGAGCCACCTACCAGCCCCTGAGAGAACATACTTTCATTTTCATTTGGTAACCCTGGAGTTTGAACTCAAGACTTCATTCTTGCTAAGCAGGTACTCTATTACTTAAGCTATGACTCCAGCCTGATGGTTTTATTTTTTTATTTTTTTAATTTTTTAATTTTTTTTTGCTGGTCATGGGACCTGAACTCTGGGCCTGGGCGCTGTCCCTCAGCTCTTCAGCTCAAGGCCAGTGCCCTACCACTTGAGCCACAGCACCACTTCCAGCTTTTTCTGCTTATGTGGTGCTAAGGAATCAAACCCAGGGCTTCATGCATGCAAGGCAAGCGCTCTACCACTGAGCCACCTTCCCAGCCCTGATGGCTTTATTTTTAATTCAGGGTAACACATGATATCATAGCAAAGTATCCCCAAACTGCAATGTTTACTGAGATGACACTAAACTGAAGTCTTGAATAGTTCAACAGAAAGCCCTTCTTTTCCATATATTGATTGAATCTCTCTTTTTCTTTTCTTTCTTTTTTTTTTTATGAGTCCTGGGGCTTGAACTCAAGGCTTGGGTGCTATCCCTGAGTTTTGTTGTTGTTTTTATGCTCAAGACTAGTGCTGTAACACTTCGAGCGCAACACCACTTCCAGTTTGATAAGAGTCTCAGCTGGCTTTGAACCACAATCTTCAGATCTCAGCCTTCTGAGTAGCTAGGCTACTCAAAGCCAGTGCCTGGCTTTACCTTTCTTAATTTATCATTGAACACTTTTTTTGGTCCTAGGATTTGAACTCAGGGCCTGGTCACTGTCCCTGAGCTTCTTTTGCTCAAGGTTAACACTTATCACTTGAGCCATAGCACCACTTCTGGCTTTTTCTGTTTAGGTGGTACTGAAGAATGGAACCCAGGGCTTCATGGATGCTAGGCAAGCACTCTACCACTAATCCACATTACCAGCCCGATTGAACACCTTTTGCAGTGGGTACCTACAAATGCTGGGACTACAACTAAGATGTTATCCTGAAGTACCACACGGACTGCTCACTACTATTATCAATTGATGTAACAAATACAACAATGGAGGCATTAAATGTATTAATCTCATGTGAAGGAAGATTTGGGGAAACATATCTTATTTCTGGTACCAGATATGCTTTTCAGGAATATAAAAGTGTTGGTAGCAAATCAATCACTTTTAGAATTTTTTGTTACTTGGTATTTACTAAAAAAAAGTATTTGCGGGGCTGGGAAGGTGGCTCAGTGGTAGAGTGCTTGCCTTGCATGCCTGAGGCCCTGGGTTCGATTCCCCAGCACCACATAAGCAAAAAGAAAAAAGCCGGAAGTGGCGCTGTGGCTCAAGTGGTAGAGCGCTAGCCTTGAGTTGAAGAGCTGAGGGACAGCACCCAGGCCCAGAGTTCAGGCCCCACGACCGGACCCCCAAAAAAATAAACAAACAAACAAACAAAAAAGTATTTGCATCTCGCTTGTATACTAGAAGTTAATTTTGATCAAAGAAATTAGATGTAGTCTGTGACCCAGTGAAAGAGTTAGATAGGATGCTAAACACAGAACTATATAGTTCTAGCATTGAAGACACTGAGGCAGAAAGATCAAAAATTCAAGGCCAGCCTAGACTGCAGAGTGAGGACCTTTCTCAGGGTCTCAATGTTGGGCCCAAATAGCTTTGAACTCATAATCCTTTAACTTCAACTCCAAATTTCTTGGACTACAAATGTTTACCACCAGGCCCAGCAAAGTCAGGCAATGTATAAAAGATGAATTTAAAAATGCTCTCCCCCCAAAGAAATAACCAAAAAAAAAAAAATGTCCTCAAATCAGATCCTCAACTATACTATGACTCAGAGAAACATAAAATGGACATTTTATTTTAGTTTCTGACAAGGAATTGATATATAGTCCAAGCTGGCCTTAAACTTGGACCTCAGTCTCTCAAGTGTTGGGATTATACATACATTCCGCCATGCCAAACTAGATGTATTTTAATAATAGTCAAGTATTTGTAACATAGTTTATAGTGTGCACATGCCCACACACAGAACTCTAATCCTGGGGCTTAAGCTGAAGGCCTGGGTGCTATCCCTGAGCTTCTTTGAACAAGGGTAGCTACCAGTTGAGTCACAGCTCCACTTCCAGCTTTTTGGCGTTAATTGAATCTCAGAAACTTTCCTGCCTATGCTGACCACTTTGAACCTTGATCCTCAGATCTCAGCCTCCTGAGTAGCTAAGATCACAGGCATGAGCCATCAGTGTCCAGTTTAAAATTTATAATTTTATTTTGACATGTATCACTTTGTTTTGATTTTTGAGACAGGTGCTTTCTTTTGTTTGTTTGGTCAGTCGTGGGGCTTGAACTCTGGGCTTGGGTGCTGTCCCTCAGCTCTTCAGCTCAAGGCCAGTGCTCTACCATTTGAGCTACAGTGCCACTTCCGGTTTTATGGTGGTTTACTGGAGATAGGCGTCTCAGGTCTTTCCTGCCCAGTCTGTCTTTGAACCGCAATCCTCAGATCAGAGCCTCCTGAATAGCTAGGATTACAGGTGTGAGCCACCAGCGCCTGGCAAAGAGAGACAGGTGCTTTCTATGTTTCCTAGGCAAACCTCAAACTCTTGATCCTCTTAACTAGGCATGTGCCACCAAACACACACACACACACACACACACACACACACATATACATACATACATACATACATACATACATACATACATACATACATACATACATACATACACACAAATATACTTTAAGGTAGGTGAAGACTATAGGAGTAGCTCAGCAGAATGCTTGCCTGGCACGTGTCAGGCTCTGAGTCTGATATCTAGAAATTTAAAAATAAAGTTATAAGCCAGGTGCTGGTGGCTCATGCCTGTAATCCTAGCTACTCAGGAGGCTGAGATCTGAGGATCACAGTTCAAAGCCAGCCCCAGCAGGAAAGTCTGTGAGACTCTAATCTCCAATTAACCACCAGAAAACAAGAAGTGATGCTGTGGCTCAAATGGTAGAGCTCTATCCTTGAGCTGAAGAGCTCAGGGACAGCGTCCAGGCCTAGAGTTCAAGCCCCATGACAAATAAATACATACATACATAAATAAATAAATAAATAAACAAATGTTTTATGTATATGTGTTTGGTACTAGGATTTTAATTCAGAGCCTTGGGCTGGGAAGGTGGCTCAGTGGTAGAGTGCTTGCCTTGCATGCATGAGGCCCTGGGTTCGATTCCTCAGCACCACATAAGCAGGAAAAAAAAAAGCCAGAAGTGGCACTGTGGCTCAAGTTGTAGAGTGCTAGCCTTGAGTTGAAGAGCTGAGGGACAGTGCCAAGGCCCAGATTTCAGGCCCATGACTGTACCCAACCCCCCCCCCTCCAAAAAAAAATTTGTGAAAATCAATTCAGAGCCTTAACACTTTTAGGCAGGTGCTCTATCAGTTGAGCTACGTCCCCCTCCCCATCCACTTTTGTGATTAATGTTATTTTAGTGTTGGTACTAGAACTTGAACTCAGGGCCTTGCCCTCTTGGCTTACTAGTCTTTTCTGGTAAAGGCTGGTGTTCTACCATTTAAGCTATACTTTCAACTTCTGGCTTTCTGCTGGTTAACTGGAGGTAAGAATCTCACAGATTTTTCTGCCCTGCTGGCTTCAAACCTCTATCAAGGGCTGGGAAGGTGGCTCAGTGGTAGAGTGCTTGCCTTTGCATGCATGAGGCCCTGGGTTCGATTCCTCAGCACCACATAAGCAAAAAGAAAAAAGCTGGGAGTGGCGCTGTGGCTCAAGTGGTAGAGTGCTAGCTTTGAGCTGAAGAGCTGAGGGACAGCGCCCAGGCCCAGAGTTAAGGCCCCACGACCGGGCCCCCCCCCCAAAAAAAAAAAATCAAAAGATCACAGCATCTATCAACACCAGGTTTTATGTGTGTGTGTGCGTGCACACTAGGGCTTGAACTTAGGTGCTTACATTCTTTTTTTTTTTGCCGGTCATGGGGTCTGAACTCTGGGTCTGGGCGCTGTCCCTCAGCTCTTCAGCTCAAGGCTAGCGCTCTACCACTTGAGCCACAGCACCACTTCCGGCTTTTTCTGTTTATGTGGTGCTGAGGAATCAAACCCAGGGCCTCATGCTTGCAAGGCATGCACTCTACCGCTGAGCTACCTTCCCAGCCCCTACATTCTTTTTTTAACTGTATTTTTTTTTGTCTTTTCTTTTTTGGTACTGGGGATCGAACCCAGGACGTTGCACTTGCTAGGCAAGCGCTTTGCCACTGAGCTACATCCCAGCCCGGTGCTTATATTCTTACTTGGCTTTTTCACTGAAGATTGGCATTTTACCATTTGAGCCACACCTCCATTTTCACTTGTGTGTGTGTGTATATATATATATAATTTTTTTCCTCCCAGTCCTAGGGCTTGAACTCAGGGCCTGGGCACTGTCCCTGAGCTTCTTTTGCACAAGGCTAGCACTCTACCAGTTGAGCCACAGCTCTACTTCCAGCCTTTTCTGTTTATGTGGTACTGAGGAATGGAACCCAGGGCTTCATGCATGCTAGGCAAGCATTGTACCACTAAGCTACATTCCCAGCCCCACTTGTGTATATTTCAAATGTGCATGTATACACAGATATATATTCACACACACATATATATATAATATAGTAAAAAGGTAAAATATTTGTATTAGTGATAGATAATTTTAGGTGAAGGGAATAATGGCATGATCATTGTTCTAATCTTCCATTGTTATATAGAATTAAATTTTACTTTTTAAAAATGAAAAGTTTGGTCAGGACTGCCAACTCTTTTGTTATTATTGTTGGTGGTGGTGGTCCTGGGGCTTGAACTCAGGGCCTGGGTGCTGACCCTGAGCTCTACTTTGGCTTTTTGGTAGTTAATTGGAGATAAGAATCTCATGACTTTCTGCCAGAGCTGGCTTCAAACCTCAATCCTCAGTTATCAGCCTTCTTGCCAGTTCCTGTCTATGTCAACTTTTTTTTTTTTTTTTTTTTTTTTTTTATCATGGGAATTGAACTCTGGGCCTGGGTGCTTTCCCTGAGCTCTTTTGCTCAAGGTGAGCACTCTATCATTTTGAACCACAGCATCACTTCTGGTTTTCTGGTGGTTAGCAGCTGGCTTTGAATCTAGATCTCTAGATCTCAGCCTCGTGACTAGCTAGGATTACAGGTGTGAGCCACCAGTGCCTGGCTCCCATGTAAACTCTTAAAGTCAGCATCACTGTTATTTCACAAAAGAACAATTTAAAGCCAACAGGATTTGCTGCCTCTACAGCCCAGAGCCCTCAGGATGGAAGTTCTGTGAAAAGCAGGGAATGCAAGGCTGAGCATGCTCCTTATCTTACAAGGGAAGGGAGAATAGGAAGTGTAAATAAAGCCAGAAAACACTTAGGAGATAAATTTATCTTTGGTTTTCCCCTTCTTCAGACTCATGATTATTTGCATCACTGATCATTTCACCTGCTTGGAGAGGCTTCTCCACAATCTGCTTTTATGGTGCTAAGGACAGAGACCATTAACTCAAATGGTGCTAATTTGATTAAAACCCTTTGGGGAGGAAATACAAATCCAAGGTTATAGTATTTAAAAATGATATAACTATTGTAAGCAGTAATCAAGCAAAATAAATTCAAAGCCCAGTTAAACTCTTTGCTCAAAGTTAAAAATAAAATGAAAGCAATTTTTACAAAATAAAATCAGTACATATTGCGGATGAGGAAAACATGGACTGACCGGCACTTTCCTGGTATCTGTGCATGAGACAGGTTGCAAAGGAAATTAACCAAAGAATAATCTCTGAAGCCAGGGGATGGAATGTGTGCCTGTGAGCCCAGCTATATGAGAGCCTGAGGCAGGACGATTACTTCAGCCCAGAAATTCAAAACCAGCCTGTGAAATAGTACCTATAATCATCATCATCATCTTTGAGTTTAAACTGGACTTTCAGTTGTGAAGATGTGACTCAACAGCTGTACGTGTTTCTAATTAAAGAGAGACATTGGCCGGGCACCCTCATGTCTGTAATTCTAGCTACTCAGGAGGCTGAGATCTGAGGATCACAGTTCAAAATCAACCTGGGCACAAAAGTCCATGAGACTCTTATCTCCAATTAACCATCAGAAAACCAGAAGTGGTGATATGGCTCAGAGATGGCTCAGTGGTAGAGCGCTTGCCTTTGCTGAAGAGCTGAGGAACAGCGTCCAGGCCCAGAGTTCAAGCCTACAACTGACAAAAATAAATAACAAAAAAGAGAGACATTGGACCAAACACAGATTGTTCACATGAGTAACCCTAGCTACTTAAAGGCTGAGATCCAGAGGATCAGGTTTGAAGCCAGCTTGAACAAAAAAGTACATGAGTCTCCTTCTCCAAGATAACCAGCAAGAAGCTGGGCTTGGAGCATGGCTCAAGTGGTAGAATGACAACTGAGCAAGAAAGCTCAAAAGACATGAGTTCAAACCTCAGGAAAGAAAAGAAAGAAAGAAAGAGAAAGAAAGAAAGAAAGGAAAGAAAGAAAGAGGTTAATGTATGTATGTTAATGGAGAACTAGAAGAACAGATCATTGGGTTAACATATTAGGAAGTTTTTATAAAAGTGAGAGCACTTGCAATAATATTTAATTTGAGGGAGATGGTACTGGGTTTGAACTCAAGGCGTTATGCTTATAAGGTAAGTGTTTCACTGCTTAAGCCATGCCTCCAGTAGTTTTTCCTTTAGTTATTTTGGGGATAGAGTCTCATAATCATGCTCAGGCCAGCTATTTCTCCTATTTATGCTTCTCAACTTAGAATGTCAAGCACATAACACCATGTCGTTTTTTTTTATAGGTTCAGTTTTTATAGGTTCAGATGGGTGGGGGGGGGGTCTCACTAACTTTTTGCTTAGGCTGACCTTGAACCAAATTTTCCTTTATCTCCACCTCTTGAGTAGCTGGAAATACAAGCATGAGCTACCATGCATACCCAAAAATATTCATTAAAAATTAGTGTCTATATCTACTTGTACATTTTAGGAAGCCTCAAGACTTAGTCAAGCTCATCAGTTAAGCTCTCTAGTCAAGAAGAAGCCTGAAGGGCTGGGAAGGTGGTTCAGTGGTAGAGTGCTTGCCTTGCATGCATGAGGCCCTGGGCTCAATTCCTCAGCACCATATAAGCAGGAAAAAAAAGGAAGTGGCGCTGTTGCTCAAGTGGTAGAGCGCCTTTGAGCTGAATTGCTGAAGGACAGCGCCCAGGCCCAGAGTTCAAGCCCCACAACCAAAAAAAAAAAAAAAAAAGAAACAGCCTGAAAGGGTACTCTTAGCAGTGAATTACTCTTTAAAAAAGTTATTGTTTAAAGTTGATTAATAAGGCTCTTTTTCTGGAGGCATAGAGCAAGTTTAACAAATAATTATTTGTAAAACATGCTAAGGCGAAAAAAGTTAATCTGTTATTGTCTATTATTTTTATAGGGAACACCTATAAAATAGAACTTGAATAATGAGTGACTGATTCCCTAAATTGATACATACCTGATATCACATTTGCTACATCTCAGTATTGTTATGTATATATGAACACATCCTGAAACAAATACTTTTATTTATTTATTTTTTTGGGGGGGTCCGGTCAAGGGGCCTGAACTCTGGCCCTGGGCGCTGTCCCTCAGCTCTTCAGCTCAAGGCTAGTGCTCTACCACTTGAGCTACAGCACCACTTCTGGCTTTTTTCTTTTTGCTTATGTGGTGCTGAGGAATCGAACCCAGGGCCTCATGCATTCAAGGCAAGCACTCTACCACTGAGTCACCTTCCCAGCCCCATGAAACAAATATTTTATCTGTTTCTTTCATTGTATCTTTTTTTGTTTTTGTTTTTGTCTTGTTTTGCTTTTTTGTCGGTTCTGGGCCTGGGCATTGTCCCTCAGCTCATCAGCTCAAGTTTAGCACTCTACCACTTGAATCACAGCACCACTTCCGGCTTTTTCTGCTTATGTGGTGCTGAGGAATCGAACCCAAGGCCTTATGCATACAAGGCAAACACCCTACCACTGAGCCACCTTCCCAGCCTGGTTCACTGTTACCTTTTTAACTCTAGCTATCTGACAAGTTGGCAGTGGGATAGAACTCTCTACTAGTTGTAAGTGATAAAATTAGAGTAAACATTGCTACTTTATTGATTAGAATAGAATCATTAAATCTCTAAATCTGGGCTGGGAAGGTGGCTCAGTGGTAGAGCGCTTGCCTTGCATGCATCAGGCCCTGGGTTCGATTTCTCAGCACCACATAAGCAAAAAGGAAAAAAAAAAGCCGGAAGTGGCGCTGTGGCTCAAGTGGTAGAGGGCTAGCCTTGAGCTGAAGAGCTGAGGGACAGCGCCCAGGCCCAGAGTTCAGGCCCCATGACCGTACCCAAAAAATAAAATAAAATAAAAATAAATCTCTAAATCTATTTATAGTTATGGATAGTACCTCTGTTTAGTCTCAATGAAGATGTCTTTCTCTTAATTTTTTTCCTAATTAGGTCCATGAATAAACAGAATGATTAAACTTTGAAAAGGAGAGGCCATAGTTTATTAAATCTTTTATTTGCCAAAGAAAATTATATAATATTGCCATATATTGTTTTCAACAAATCCTTGGTTTACATATAAGATAGTAAGAGTAAAGAGATTAATAAAGGAGATTCAAGTATCGTGGGGTTCATATGTAATTTCAGCACCTGGGCTACACAGAGGGGCTTTGTCAAGAAAAATCAATTAAAAAAAAGACTAATAAATGGAAGGGTGACACTGTTTTTTGAACAGTCCTAGGGCTTGAACTCAGGGCCTGGGCACTGTCCCTAAGCTTCTTTTGCTCAAGGTTAGTGCTCTACCACTTGAATCACAGCACCATTTCCAGATTTTCCTGTTTATGTGGCACTGAGGAATCAAACCCAGGGCTTCATGCACACTAGGCAAGTACTCTACCATTAAGCCACATTCCCAGTCCTATAAAAATAATTTTTAAAAGCTAAAAAAATTGAAAAAAGATTAATAAGAAAATCCAATTATTATGCAGAGAAGGAAATATAAATCTGGACATGGTAATATATGTCTGTAATTTCAGCTATTTAGGGAGTCATTGTCAAGAAAACAAAACAAAAAACAGCTCTATCTCAAAATAAAACAAAACAAGACCAGCCAGGCTCTGGTGGTTCATGCCTATAATCCTAGTTATTCAAAAGGCTGAAATCTGAGGATTATGGTTTGAAACCAGCTGGGAACAGAAGTCCCTGAGACTCATCTCCAATTAACCACCAAAAAAAAAAAAGTGATGCCAGGCACCAGTGGCTCACTACCTGTAATCCTAGCTACTCAGGAGGCTGAGATCTGACGATCATGGTTCAAAGCCAGCCAGGCAGGAAATTCCATGAGACTCTTATCTCCAATAAACCACCAGAAAACCAGAAGTGGTGTTGTGGCTCAAGTGGTAGAGTGCTAGCCTTGAGCTGAAGAGCTGAGGGACAATGCCTAGGCCCAGAGTTCAAGCCCCATGACTGAGAAAAAAAAAATGTTGTGGCTTAAAGTGGTAGAGTGCTAGCCTTGAGCAAAAGAGCTCAGGAACAGTACCCAGGTCCTGAGTTCAAGCCTCACAACCAACCAAAAAAAAAGGACTAGGAATGTGGCTTAGTGGTAGAATGCTTGCCTAGCATGCATGAAGCTCTGAAGTTCAATTCCTCAGTACTACACAAACAGAAAAGCCAGAAGTGGCACTCTGGCTCAAGTGGTAGAGTGCTAGCCTTGAGCAAGAGCTCAGGGCCAAGTCCCCTGGCCCTGAGTTCAAGCCCAAGACTGGCAAAAACCAAAACCCACCACCACCAACAACAAATCCTACATAATAGCTACTTGGGAGCCAAGGTAGTAGGATTTTGGTCAAGTCCTAGAGCATAAAGGATATGGGTATGAGTCAGTGGTAGAGCATTTGCCTAGCAGGTTCAAGGTTTTGAGTTCAAACTCTAGTGCTGCCCCCAAAAAAATACTAATTTTTTTTTTTTTTTGTCTGTTGTATTGCTTGAACTCTGGCCCTGTGTGCTGTCCCTGAACTTGCTGTACCTGAGCTCTTCACCTCAAGGTGAGTACTATACCACTTAAGCCACACTGCCACTTCCAGTTTTCTTTTTTTTTTTTTAATTTAATTTTATTTGTGAACATACTGTACAGAGGAGTTACAATTACATGGGCAGGATAATGCGTACATTTCTTACCAAGCATTGCAGCCTCCTCCTTTGTTTACCCTTCATATCCCCACTTCCAGTTTTCTGGTGATTAATTGGAGATAAGAGTCTCAGGGACTTTCCTGCCCAGGCTGGCTTTGAACTGTGATCCTCAGATCTTAGCCTCCTGAATAGCTAGGATTACAGATATGAGCCACTAGTGCCTGGCCCAGAAAAATTATAAATGAGGCAGATATCTAAATCCTAGCATTGGGAAGACTGAGACAGGAGGAGGATTGGAAATTTGAAGCCAGCCTGGGCTACATATTAAGACCCTATCTTGACCCTATCCATTGCCTTATATCCATCCATCCATCTTCTTTGTTTCAGCACTGGAGGTCAAACCCATCACCTCACACATGCTAGGCTCTGCCTCCAAGCTACGTTTTTAGCCCTGGTTATTTTTAAAATAAATTTATCCCAACTACCCCCAACCCTTCATTCCATCATCCTAGGAAGTAAAAATCAAAGCAGACAGGCCTCTCCCTCCCCCAACTTTCACCAATGGCAAAGATGAAAAGAGAAAGACCACACAAGCTAGGGCTACATCTTCTTCTTTTTTTTTTTTTAATCCAGGCTTGAACTCAGCCTGGATACTGTCCCTGAACAACTTTTGCTCAAAGCAAGCACTTTACCATTTGAGCCACAGCACCACTTCCAACTTTTTTTTTTTTTTTTGAGTAGCTTATTGGAGATAAGAGTCTCAGAGACTTTCCTGCCCAGGCTAGCAGGAAATGCTGATCCTCAGATCTCAGCCTCTAGAGTAGCTAGGATTACAAGTGTGAGCCACCGGCATCTAGCCAAAAGCTATTCTTGAATGGGGAAATAAGCCTGAGGAAAAAAAGAAAGATGATGTAGGTGACTGAGAGAATTGAAAGCTAAGAAAAACGTAAGAGTAAAGGAGAATAACAGGTAGCCACATGTCCTTATAATTGTGCTGACAATATGTGAATTCTAGGAAAGACCACTGTACTGGGAATCAGAATATGGAATTATGCCATCCTCCTTTGTGTCATCAGCTTTGAGAGGCTATCCAGGTTTTTCTCTCTAAGCCTCTGTTTCCTCATCTACTGTGTGAGGAGACGGAACACACAGACTATGATATGCTATCTCTAGCTTTCTATGAATCCCTAGAAGGCCCCCAAACAGAGGAAGCTAATACAAGATAAGATAAATTTGAAGGAATGTGAAGTTTACCAAGAATCTCACAGAGATCACCAGGATAGAGAAACAGGATAGAAAAAGAAAACTGACAAGTTGGAGAGTACAGCCAGAGGCCAGGAGTGCTATGCTGTAAGAAAAAACACACACTATTATCCTGCTATATACTGTTATTAGCATGAACCATATGAAATTGTTGCTATTCAGTTTTACAAAATGGCTATTTCAACTTAATTTTTTTTCTGGTCCTGGGCTTGAAGTCTGGGTCTGGGTACTGGCTCTGAGCTTTTGTGCTCAAGGCTAAAGCTCTATCACTTTAGCTACAGCTCCACTTCCAGCTTTTTTTTTTTTTTTTTTTTTAGTAGTTTTAGTGGAGATAAGAGTATCAAGGATGGGCTGAAAAGGTGGCTTTGTGGTAGAGTACTTGCCTAGCACACATGAAATCCTGGGTTGGATTCTTCCATACCACATAAACAGAAAAGGCCAGAAGTGGTGTTGTAGCTCAAGTGATAGAATGCTAGCCTGGAGCAAAAAAACAAGTTCAGCGACAGTGCCTAGATACTGAGTTCAAGCCCCAGGACTAGCAAAAAAAAAAAAAAAAAAAAAAAGAGTCTCATGGACTTGCCCAGGCCTCAAATAATGATCCTTAGATCTCAGCCACTTAAGGAGGTATGATTATAAGCATCCAGCACAACTTAATTTTTTTCAGTATTTCATTTGTAGATTAAGGAGTTCACATAGCTAACAATTACTAATTAGCTGATTTAAATGGAAAAATAAATTTGATTTCTTGTCTTGCTTTTTTGACAAAGCAGATACTACCCAGTTAACTAGTAAAATAATTACTATTACATGGACCTTACTATCTATTGTGGTTTAATATATCCCTCCATATTTTGGGGAGGGGGGGTCTGAACATGGGCCTGAACTCTGGGCCTGGGCGCTGTCCCTCAGTTCTTCAGCTCAAGGCTAGCGCTCTACCACTTGAGCCACAGCGCCATTTCCGGCTTTTTTTTTTTTTCTGCTTATGTGGTGCTGAGGAATCGAACCCAAGGCCTCATGCATGCAAGGCAAGGGCTCTACCACTGAGCCACCTTCCCAGCCCCCATTTTTTTTGGTCAGTCATGGGGCTTGAACTCTGAGCCTGGCACTGTCCTTCAGCTCTTCAGCTCAAGGTTAGCACTCTACCATTTGAACCACAGCACCACTTCCAGTTTTCTGGTGGTTTATGTTTCCTGCCCGGCTGGCTTTGAGCCGTGATCCTCAGATCTCAGCCTCCAGAGTAGCTAGGATTATAGTCGTGAGCCACTGGCACCGGGCACCCTCCATTATTTTGCTGGTCCTGGGCTTAAACTTCGGGCTTGGGTACTGTCCCTGAACTCCTTTTTGTTCAAGGGTAGAGCTCTACCACTTGAGCCACAGGGCCACTTTGTCTCTTTCTGTGATTAATTGGAGCTAAGATTCTCACAGACTTTCCTGCCCAGGCTGGCATCAAACCGTGATCCTCAGATCTCAGCCTCCTGAGTAGCTAGGATTACAGGCTTGGGACTACCAGTGCCAGGCCTAACACCCCTTTTTTGATAAACATATCAAGGTTTGAACTCAGGGCCTTCGGGCCTGAACTCTGGGCCTGGGCACTGTCCCTCAGCTCTTCAGCTCAAGGCTAATGCTCTACCACTTGAGCCACAGCACCACTTCTGGCTTTTTTCTTTTGGCTTATGTGGTGCTGAGGAATGGAACCCAGGGCCTCATGCATGCAAGGCAAGCACTCTACCACTGAGCCACCTTCCTAGCCAGGTACCCTATCTCTTGAGCCATGTCTCCAGCCCTGTTTTTTTTTTGGGGGGGGGCCTTGGTGTTTTTGTTCAGTTGTGGGGCTTGAACTCAGGGTTGGGGTGCTGTCCCTGCGTTTTTGTGCTGAGGCTAGTGCTCTACCTTTGAGCCACAGACTTTCCCACCAGAAAACCAGAAGTGGTGCTGTGGCTCAAGTGGTAGAGCGCTAGCCTCGAGCTGAAGAGCTGAGGGACAGCGCCCAGGTCCAGAGTTCAGGCCCCATGACCGGACCCCCCCCAAAAAAAAAAAAGTACACACATAAAGTTGTACCTTGTGGCACAGCATTTACCTAACATAGTTGAGACCCTAGATTTGATTCCTAGGACTGCAAAAAGGGGGAGGAAGGGAGAACATATGATTTAAAAATCTTTCATTCTCTTTTTTTTTTTTTTTTTTTGGTTAGTGGTGGTACTGGGGCTTGAATTCAGGTCCTCTCTCATTTAGCTTTTTCACTCAAAACTGTTCTCCACCACTTGAGCGATACCCCCATTCTGGCTTTTTGCTGGATAACTGGAGATAAGAGTCTTACAGACTTTTCTGCCTGGGCTGGCTTCAAACCTTTATGCTCAGATCACAGCCTCTTGAGTAGGATTACAGGTGTGAACCACTCATACCAGACTTATTCTCCCTTTAAAAAACTATATTAAGCAGGGCCGCCAGTGGCTCACACCTGTAATCCTAGCTATTCATGAGGCTGAGATCTGAGGATCGAAGTTCAAAGTCAGCCCAGGCAGTTCAAAGTCAGCCCAGGCAGGAAAGTCCCTGAGACTCTTTTTTTTTTTTTTTTTTTTTTTGGGTAGTGGGGCTTGAACTCTGGGCCTGAGCGCTTTCCCTCAGCTCTTCAGCTCAAGGCGAGCACTCTACCACTTGAGCTACAGTGCCACTTCCAGTTTTCTGGTGGTTTATTGGAGATAAGAGTTTCACAGACTTTCTTGCCCTGGCTGGCTTTGAACTGTGATCCTCAGATCTCAGCCTCCTGAGTAGCTAGCGCCCGGCTCCTGAAACTCTTATCTCCAATAAACCACTAGAAAACCAGAAGTGGCACTGTGGCTCAAGCGGTAGAGCACTGGCCTGGAGCTGAAGAGCACAGGGACAGTGCCCAAGCCCAGAGTTCAAGCCCCGCTACTGACCAAAAAAAACAAACAAACTATATTATGGGCTGGGAAGGTGGCTCAGTGGTAGAGTGCTTGCCTTGCATGCATGAGGCTCTGAGTTCAATTCCTCACCACTACATAAGCAGAAAAAGCTGAAAGTGGCACTGTGGCTCAAGTGGTAGAGCGTTAGCCTCGAGCTGAAGAGCTGAGGGACAGTGCCCAGGCCCAGAGTTCAGGCCCCGTGACCAATATATATATATATATATACATATATATATATATATATGTATATATATATATATGTATATGTATATATAAACTATATTATGATAAATTATACAGAACATGACAATTTATACAGGACTCCAGGCATTTATACACAGTGAGACCCAAAGAGGATCCTTTTTTTTTAGTCAGTCGTGGGGCTTGAACTCTGGGCTTGGTCGCTGTCCCTGTGCTCTTCAGCTCAAGGCAAGCACTCTACCACCTGAGCTACAATGCCACTTCTAGTTTTTTAGTAGTTTATTGGAGGTAAGAATCTCACGGACTTTCCTGCCCGGGCTGGCTTTGAACTGTGATCCTCAGATCTCAGCCTCCTCAGTAGCTAGGATTACAGGTGTGAGCCACCTGCACTTGGACAACGAGGATACTTATATTTTGTAGGTCATAGTGCTTGAACTCTGGGCCTAGGCGCTGTCCCTGAGCTCTTCAGCTCAAGACTAGTGCTCTACCACTTGGGAGCCACGGGTACCCAATTCCAAGGAGGATACTCTTATGGGAGGAACACAAAAGCACAATGTTTCTATGCCTCTGATCCTATAAAATAATATTTATTGAAATGAACTCCAGGAAATGGAAACAAGAGGGGTTTTTTCTTTCTTTCTTTCTTTTTTTTTTGTTTTGTTTATTCACTTACCTGTCTTTGGAGAAGCAAGGGGGACAAAGGATAAACTGCACCATTGGTATTCATGAGACACTATGTCAAAAATGAACTAAACAATTTGTGGGTGGGGACAGGAGGGAAAAACAAGGAGACAGCAAAGGAAAGAGTAACATTGTCCAGAAAATGTACTCTTTACCTGACTTATGAAACTGTAACCTCTCTGTACATCACCTTTATAATAACAATTAAAAAAGAATGTCAGTGCAATTTTTAAAAATAAAAATAAAGCCAAGCACTGGTGGCTCATGCCTGTAATCCTAGCTAATCAGGAGGCTGAGATCTGAGGATAGAGGTTCAAAGCCAGCCTGGGCAGAAAAGTCCCTGAGACTCTAATCTCCAATTAACCACGAGAAAAAAACAGGTGGCACTGTGGCTCAAATGGTAGAGTGCTAGCCTTGAGCTGAAGAGCTCAGGGACAGCACCTAGGTCCAGAGTTCAATCCCCAAAACTGACAAAAATAAATAAATAAATAAATAAACATAAGTAAAAATAAAAATGAAATGTTTTTTAAAATTTTCTACCAATTAAGGATACTAAGTCATATAATCAATCACAGAAATGGAATCACAGAATTCTCTTTAGGTTAGCTAATATTAAAGAAACCAGGGGAAATAACTTTAAACAACAATGCATCACTCTATGGAAGAGTTGGAAACATAACACCATTATACAACAAGTCCACCATGCTCAGATCTTAGCCTCTTGAGTAGCTAGGATCGACCTGGGCCGGTTCACCCCTCCTTAGGCAACCTGGTGCCCCCCCCCCCCCCCCCCCCCCCCCCCCCCCCGCTCCCGGGAGGTCACCATATTGATGCCGAACTTAGTGCGGACACCCGATCGGCATAGCGCACTGCAGCACAGAACTCCTGGACTCAAGCGATCCTCCGGGCTCAGCCTTAGGAGTAGCTGGGATTACAGACGCGTACCACCGCGCCCGGCTTGAGTAGCTAGGATCGAGTAGCAGGAAATAGTGGTCATAAGAATTATTCTGAGGGCTGGGAAGGTAGCTCAGCGGCAGAGTGCTTGCCTTGCATGCAGGAGGTTCTGGGTTTCATTCCTTAGCACCACATAAGCAGAAAAAGCTGGAAGTGGCGCTGTGGCTCAAGTGGGAGAGCACTAGCTTTGAGCTGAAGAGCTGAGGGACAAAAAAATCGAGTGCCCAGGCCCAGAGTTCAGGCCCACGACCAAAAAAAGAAAGAAAGAAAGAAAGAATTATTCTGAGATATACTTATTACTTGACACTTGTAAATGTAACCCTGCTGTATATCCCTTCTAAAATAACAAAGCAAATTTAAAAAGTGAAAAAAAAATTATCCTGAGCTGGGCACTGGTGGCTCATACCTATAATCCTAGCTACTCAAGAGGATGAGATCTGAGGATTGCGGTTTGAAGCCAGACCACTAGAAAAGTCCCTGTGAGACTCATATCTCCAATTAACCACTCAAAAACTGAAAGTTGTGCTGTCACTCAAAGGGTAGCACTAGCCTTGAGCGAAAGAGCTCAAGAACAGCATCTAGGCCCTGAGTCAAGCTCCATGACCAACAACAACAACAAAAAAAAAAATTGCTGGGTACCGGTGGCTCACGTCTGTAGTCCTAACTACTCAGGAGGCTGAGATCTGAGGATCCCGGTGTTCAAAGCTAGCCCAGGCAGAAAACTCCATGAAACTCTTATTTCCAATTAACTACCAGAAACCCAAGTGGTGCTAAGGCTCAAGTGCTAGAGGACTAGCCTTGAGCTGAAGAGCTAAGGGACAGTGCTCCGGCCAAGGATTCAAGCTCCATGACCCCTGCCCCCCCCCCCAAAAAAAATCTGAACATACAAGAGAAAAGGCATATCCCAAATGTACTGCTCAAAACTTCAGTCCTTGCCTAATCATAAAGGAACTGAAAGAAGCATCTAACTACATTACTCTGGTTCCCTGGTAGAAGGAACTAGCTCTAAGGAACTACAAAACTGAAAAAGAGAAGTAAAACAAGTGGCTCAAATATAAACACCAACGAATTCTGTTGGTATTGTAAAAAGAGATTTGATGGCAAGGGATCTGGCATTTGACCCTAACTTTTCCACTAACTTGTTGTGTTCTATTAAACAAGTCTTCATGTTTCAGAATCTGAACTGAGACCCTAGATTCAATCCCCAGAACCATCAAAACCAAAAATCCCAGCTGGACATTGGTAGCTCATGCCTGTAATCACAGCTACTCAGAAGGCTGATATGTGAGGATAAAGGTTCAAAGCCAACCCAGGCAGACAAATCCATAAGACTCTTATCTCCAATTAACCAGAAAACAAACAAACAAAACCCATATTAGTAGGGCTGTGCCTCAAGTAATAAAGTGTTAGCCTTGACTGAAAAAGCTGAGGAACCAGCACCCAAGCCCTAAGTTCAAACCCCAGTACCAATACACACACTCTCTCTCTCTCTCTCTCTCCAAAAACAAGCAAAAAAAAACTGGGCACCAGTGGCTCATGCTTGTAATCTCAGGTGACTGAGATCTGAGGATTGTGGTTTGAAGCTAGCCTAGGCAAGAAAGTCTAGTCCATGAGACTCTTACCTCCAATTAAGGACCAAAAATCTGAAAGTGATGTGGCTCAAGAGGTACAGTGCTAGCAAAAAAAGCTCAGGGACAACACCCAGGCCCTGAGTTCAAGCCCCAGGACTGGCACACAAACCACACTGAAATTTCATCTCTTCAAAATGAGGGAATGGAACAAATGGTCTAAAGAAATTTCTGGGGACTGGGAATGTGGCTCAGTGGTATAGTGCTTGCCTCACATGCCTGAGGCCCTGGGTTCAATTCCTCAGCACCACATAACAGAAAAAGCTAGAAGTGGCTAAAGTAGTAGAGCTCTAGCCTTGAGCTGAAGGGCTGGGGGACAGTGCCTAGGCCCAGAGTTCAAGCCCCACAATGGAAAAGAAAGAAGAAAGAAAGAAAGAAAGAAAGAAAGAAAGAAAGAAAGAAAGAAAGAAGGAAAGAAAGAAAGAAAGAAAGAAGGAAAGAAAGAAAGAAAGAAAGAAAGAAAGAAAGAAAGAAAGAAAGAAAGAAAGGAAGGGAAGAAAGAAAGAAAGGAAGGAAGGAAGGAAGGAAGGAAGGAAGGAAGGAAGGAAGGGGGCTGGGAAGTTGGCTCAGCAGTAGAGCGCTTGCCTTGCATGCATGAGGCCCTGGGTTCGATTCCTCAGCACCACATAAGCAAAAAGAAAAAAGCCGGAAGTAGCGCTGTGGCTCAAGTGGTAGAGCGCTAGCCTTGAGCTGAAGAGCTGAGGGATAGTGCCCAGGTCCAGAGTTCAGGCCCCACGACCGGACCCAAAAAAAAAAAAAGGAAGGAAGGAAGGAAGAAAGATTTCCTAGTTGCTCACGTCTGTAATCCTAGCTACTCAGGAGGCTGAGATCAGAGGATTGAGATTCAAAGCCAGCCTAGGCAAGAAAGTCCGTGAGACTCTTATTTCCAATAAACCATCAGTAAGCCGGAAGTGGCACTATGGCTCAAGTGGTAGAGTATTAGCCTTGAGCTAAAGAGCTGAGGGACAGCACCCAGGCCCAGAGTTCAAGCCCCATGACGAACAAAAGCAAACAAGCAAACAAAAAACCCCCAAGAAATAGAATTTCAAACTTACAGAAAAATTTCAAAGCCAGGCGCCAGTGGCTCACACCTGTAATCCTAGCTACTGAGTAGGCTGAGATCTGAGGATCTCGGTTCAAAGCCAGCCCGGGCAAGGAAAGTCTGTGAAACTCTTATCTCCAATAAACCACCAGAAAACCGGAAGTGGCACTGTGGCTCAAGCAGTAGAGTGCTCACCTTGAGCTGAAGAGCTCAGGGACAGCACCCAGGCCCAGAGTTCAAGCTCCATGACCGACCAAAAAAAAAAAAAAAAAAAAATTCAAGAATAGTAAAAGAAACTCTTGTGTAGTCCCTCTCTCTCTCTTTTTTGTGCCAGTTCTAGGGCTTAAACTCAGGGCCTGGTTGCTGTGCTGAGCTGTGATTAATTGGAGATAAAAGTTTCATGGCCTTTCCTGCACAGGTTGGCTCTGAACCACAACCTTCAGACTTCAGCCTCCTGAGTAGCTAGGATTATAGGCATAAGCCACTGGCGCCTGGCTCCTGTACTTTCTTTATTCAAATCACAAATTATTATTATTATTTTGCCAGTCCTGAGGCTTGAACTCAGGGCCTGGGCACTGTCCCTGAGCATCTTTTTGTTTTGGCTTTTTTGTTTTTTTTGTTGTTGTTGTTGGTCGTGGGGCTTGAACTCTGGGCTTGGGTGCTGTCCCTGGGCTCTTCAGCTCAAGGCGCGTGCTCTACCACTTGAGCCACAGCACCACTTCCCCTGAGTTTCTTTTTGCTCAAAGCTAGCATTCTACCACTTGAGCCACAGCACCACTTCTGGCTTTTTCTGTGTATGTGGTACTGAGGAATGGAGCCCAGGGCTTCCTGCATGCTAAGCAAGCACTCTACCACTAAGCCACATTCCCAGCCCCTCAAATAATAAATTATTTACCTTTACCCCAGTTATTATTCAATCTTTTTACACAGTTATATTTGCACCTTTTTTCTGGACCATTTGACCAACTGGTATTTCTTATCATCAAGATCATTTTCTCACGTAACCATAGTATAGATGTGAGTAAAAACATTTAACAGATAGAATATTATCTAATCCACAGTTCATATTAAATTCTGTCAGTTATCCTAAAACTATTACCAAGGCAATTTTTCCAAAATCAAATCCAAGATCACACATTACATTTAGTTGACATGTCTCTTTTGTCTCCTTTAATCTTGACCAGTTAGTTCCCCAGCCTTTTCTTTTTGTTTCTTGACCTTGACATTTTTGAACAGTACAGGTCAGTTATTTTATAAAATGGCCCTCAATTTGGGTTTATCTGACATTCATTAGTGATTAGATGCTATGTGTGCATTTCTGACAGGATTACCACTAAAGCAATGTTATATCTTTACCACTTCTAATTAGGGGTGAAGTCATTATATTTCAATATGGGGGATGACTTGAGTAAGGTGGGTTAGTGATGTTTCACTCTGTAACTATTTGAGTAATTTATGGAAAGACACATTGCCACGCAAATATTCACCTTACCAAAATTTTGCCTACTTAGTTTAGCATCTCTGCATGAGTTTCTTCACTATTCTATTAGTTATAATTTTATTGAAAGGAAAAGCTTTTCCTTCTACATTTGTATAATTATTCACTGATCTGTTAGTATAGAATCATATGCTCTTATGTTATTAAATGGTTTATAACCTGTTAAAATTGTTTTAAAGAAGGGGTTCTTGCCGGGCACCAATGGCTCACACCTGAAATTCTAGCTACTCCAGAAGTTGAGATACAAACATTTCAGTTCAAAGCCAGTCAAGGCAGGAAAGTCCAAGAGACCCTTATCTTTAAGCATCAAAAAAGCTTAAGTGGTGGGATGCTGGTAGCTTAATCCTAGCTACTCAGGAGGCTGAGTTCTGAGGATCGAGGTTCAAAGCCAGCCCAGGCAGGAAAGTCTGTGAAACTCGTATCTCCAATAAAAACCACCAGAAAACCAGAAGTGGCGCTGAAGCTCAAGTGGTAGAGTGCTAGGCTAGCCTTGAGCTGAAGAGCTCAGGGACAGCGCCCAGGCCCAGAGTTCAAGATCCAAGACTGGAAAAAAAAAAAAAAAAAAAAAAAACTTAAGTGGAACTGTGGCTCAAATGGTAGAGCAACAAAGCTCAGGGATAGCACCGGGGCCCTGAGATCAAGCCCCAGGACTGGCATAAAAAAAGGAGGGGGGGAGGGTTGAGGAATGTGGCTTAGTGGTAGAGTGCTTGCCTAGCATGAATTAAGTCCTGGGTTTGATTTCTTAGTACCATATAAACAGAAAAAGCTAGAAGTGTTAGTGGCTCAAGAGGCAGAGCAAAAGAAGCACAGGGACAGTACCCAGGCTCCGAGTTCAAGCCCCAGGACTGGCAATAAAGAAAAGAGAGATTCTTACTTCTTGATCTGTTCCATAGTAAAATAACTATCAAAATATTAAATGTATGATAAATATGTTGATTAAGACATTAAAATACAAGATCCACTAGTGAGGAGTGAAAGCTATATTTGTAACAACTGCAATATGATACAAAATTATCTCTGATTTCTGATAGTGATAGTCATAATTTCTATATTGCTAATGCTGTCTTTTTTCTTATATTCATATTAAAAGGAAATGCTAAATGTCAATTACAAATTAGTAAAAATAGATATGTACTTTTTTGCTCCATTCACCCGTGTGGACTATATTAACCACCCTGCCCTCACCTGGATGCTGGGAACTCCTGATGTAGTTTCTTCTTCTTTTGTGTGCTAATCTTGGGATTTAAATTTAGGGTCTGAGCTGGTTGCTCACATCTGTAATCCTAGCTTCTCAGGAGGCTGAGATCTGAGGATCTCAGTTCAAATCCAGCCTAGGCAGAAAAGTCTCCATGAAACTCTGATCTTCAATTGTTTATTGTTTTCAAAAACTGGAAATAGGGCTGTGAATGTGGCTTAGTGGTGGAGTGCTTGCCTAACATGCATGAAACCCTGGGTTCAAATCCTCAGTACCACATACACAGAAAAACCCAGAAGTGGTGGTGTGGTTCAAGCGGTAGAGAGTTAGCCTTGAGCAAAAGATGATCAGGGACAGTGCCCAGATATTCAAGCCCCAGGTCTGGGGGAAAAAAAAAAAAATCAAACAAACCTGGAAGTAGTACTGTGCCTCAAAGTGGTAGAACACTAGCCTTAAGCCAAAGAGCTCAAGGACAGTACATAGCCCTGAGTTCAAGCCCCACAACTGACAAATAAAGCAACAACAAAAAGAAAATAAAGTTCTGCTGTATGACATACAAGCTGATGATAAAGAGATGGATTCCTTTTTTTGGCTTTTAAAGACAGACTCCTTGGGCTGGGAAGGTGGCTCAGTGGTAGAGCACTTGCCTTGCATGCCTGAGGCCCTGGGTTCGATTCCTCAGCACCACATAAGCAAAAAGAAAAAAGCCAGAAGTGGCGCTGTGGCTCAAGTGGTAGAGCGCTAGCCTTGAACTGAAGAGCTGAGGGACAGTGCCCAGGCCCAGAGTTCAGGCACCATGACTGGACTCAAAAAAAAAAAAAAAACAAACTCCTTGTGTAGTCTAGGCTGGACTCAAATTTGTGATCCTCTTGTTTCAGCCTCCAGAGTACTGGGATTACAAGTACATCCCACCACACTCACCTTGTATCACTTTTTCTATAGGATTGTCTTTTTTTTTTTTTTTTTTGGTCAGTCCGAGGCCTTGAACTCAGGGCCTGGGCACTATCCCTCAGCTTCTTTTACTCAAAGCTAACACTCTACCCCTTGAGCTACAGTGCCACTTCCAGCTTTTTCTGTTATGTGATACTGAGGAATCCAACCCAAGACTTCATGTATGCTAGGCAAGCACTCTACCACCAAGCTACATTCCCAGCCCAGGATTTAGTCTTATGTGATTTTTTTCCTCAAGAAATCAGATAGTGCCACTGTACTCCCAGCTAAATAATATATGAACCACAGCAGTTTGACTCAAATGTCTATGGGACACCCAGTGTAGGTTATGAATAGTAATAAGTAACATACAAGAGTTTCTGAAATTTACTTGAATTTAATAAGTAATACATTTCATATGTAATTTTTTCACTTAAGAAAGAATGTTCTTGGGGTTCTTCCAATTTAACTGTTGAATTTAAATGTTAGATATAAAATAGCATTGAGCTGAAAACCTAGTTATATTATCTTATAGCAATAACCCTATGAGAGGCATCAGTTTACAAACTAGGATGCAGGAAGAAGGTTGAAGTTGAGGAAGCTCTGGAAGCAGAAGCAGACCCAGTAAAAACATTTAGAGGAGCTGAATGAAACTAAAACTTGTAAGCTCACATTAAGAGGATAAATTTGAGCTGGGTGCTGGTGGCTCATGCCTGTAATCCTAGCTATTCAGAAGGCTGAGATCTGAGGATCACAGTTCAAAGCCAGCCAAGAAGTAACCTCTGTGAGACTATTATCTCCAATGAACCACCAGAAAACCGGAAGTGGTGCTATGGATCAAGTGGTAGAGCACTACCCTTGAGCTGAAGAGCTGAGGGACAATGCCCAGGTCCAGAGTTCAAGCCCCAGGACCAACAACAACAACAAAATAGAGGGTAACTTTGAGTTACACAATTTAAATACTGTTTTTGTTGGTATCTGTACAGGTAATAGGTTTGAACTTAGGGTTTAGGCACCGTCCCTTCGCTTTTTTTGTGTGTGTGTGCCAGTCCAGTGCTGTACACACAGAAAAATGATTTACCAAATAAATGTACAGGAAGTATAGCATGCAATATTCCATCTACTCAACAAAAATTGTCTAGTTACAAACTTATGCAGTAATTCTTCAGAATATGCAGCTGGGAACCTGTGACTCACGCCTGTAATCCTAACTACTCAGGAGGTTGAGATCTGAAGATCAACACTGAAGTCAGCCTGGGCAGGAAAATCTATAAGGCTTTTATCTCCAATTAATCACCAAAAAGACAAAAGTGGAGCTGTGGTTCAAGTTGTAAAGTGAGCACAAAATTGCTTAGGGGCAGTGCTGAAGCCAAGTTTAAGCCCCAGGACCAGCACACACACACACTCTTGTATGCTTGAAAGACATGGGTCCAGCTACTAACGAGGTTGAGATCTGAGGATAGTGATTTGAAGCCAGCCAAGTAGAAAAGTCCATGCAAATCTTTTTTTTTTTTTTTTGTCGGTCATGGGGCTTGAACTCTGGGCCTGGGCGCTGTCCCTCAGCTTTTCAGCTCAAGGCAAGCGCTCTACCGCTTGAGCCACAGTGCCACTTCCAGTTTTCTAGTGGTTTATTGGAGATAGGAGTCTCATGGTTTTTCCTGCCAAGGATGGCTTTGAACCACGATCCTCAGATCTCAGCCTCCTGAGTAGCTAGGATTACAGGTATGAGCCCAGTAAGTCCATGCAAATCTTATCTCCAATAAACTACTCAGGAAAAGCTGGAAGTGGCACTAGGGCTCAAGTGGGAGATTGCTAGCCTTGAACAAAAAGCAGCTCAGGGATAGTGCCCAGACCCTGAGTTTAAGCCCCAGCACCGTTATATATTACAGACTGTGATAGACAATTTGCTCCGGGAAAGTTAGAATGAACTTGTGACTTTAAATGAGCATCATTATTCCACAATACTGTGAATTTCCGGAAATTAAGTAATCACTTAATCACGATCAAAAAAAAAAAAAAAAAGAACCTTGGGGAAGGGAGGGAGGGAGGGGATGGTAGGGGAAAAAAAAAAAAAAAAAACAAAAAAAAACAAAATTTAGTAATAAATTCGTGTAAAATTATGATAAACCCAGATCCACATGTGCAGTATTTGGAATGAGACCATCAAGAACACTTAGTTCTTAAACAATACATCTCTAAATATACATAAAATGACTTATCTTCTGTTAGCTTGAATTCCTGGTGAGAACTTTTAAAGTTTGTGGTGCACAAAAGGTTGACATAGGAGATGTTTCAAGATTCTCTGTGGCCTCCATCAAGTTTCTGCCAAGGTTCACATGGACTCTCATCAGCACCGAAGTTGAGGGAAGAACATTGGGAACGTGGGGGCTAAGGATCATGTTACCAATGACATTAACAAAAGTTATCTTGTAAGATAAAATGTACCCAAGCATAGTGGTACAATCCCAATAATTCGAGGCTGAGGAAGTAAGATGTCCAGTTGGAGTTCCAGGCCAGCTAGAGGCCAGTGTGGACTACATAGTAGTCTCATAGTCTCAAAGACTAAAAATGTGTGGGGCATGGGAGTGGGATAGTGGGAGAAAAACGAAGGAGTGGGTAACAATGTTCAACAAGAAATGTATTCATTAACTTATGTAGTTGTGACCCCTCTGTACAGCACCTTTACAACAAAATTAAAAAAAAAAAAACAACTAAAAACTAAAAAGGCCAGGCCCATGTGGCTGATGTCTGTAATCCCACTAGGACTCTAAGGTTTGAGGCTCATGGTTTGAAGCAACCACAGGCAGGAAAGTCTATGAGACTCATCTCCAAATAACCACGAAAAAGTTGGAAGTGGGACTGGGGCTCAAGTGATAGAGCACTAACCTTGCATAAAAACAGGGGGAAGCCAGGCACCGGTGGCTCACGCCTGTAATCCTAGCTTCTCAGGAGGCTGAGATCTGAGGATCACAGTTCAAAGCCAGACTCTTATCTCCAATAAACCACTAGAAAACCGGAAGTGGCACTGTGGCTCAAGCAGTAGAGTACTCACCTTGAGCTGAAGGGCACAGGGACAGCGCCCAAGCCCAGAGTTCAAGCCCCACGACCGACAAAACAATAAAATATAGAAAATAAATAAGAAATAAAAACGGGCGAAAAAGGGGGAAAAAAAGAAAAAGAAAAAAGCCTTAGTGCAGTGGATTATACCTGTAATCCTAGCTACTCAGGAGGCAGGAATCTGAGGATCAGGAAGCCAGCCTGGGCAGGAAAAGTCCAGGAAACTCTTATCTGCAATTAATTACCTAACGAGCTGGAAGAGGAGCTGTGGCTCAAGTGGTAGAGTACTAGCCTTGAGCAAAAAAGCTCAGGGATAGTACCAAGGCCCTGAGTTCAAGCCCTTGGACCAGTACCAAAAAAAGGAAAAAAAGAAAACAGCAAATCAGCAGCTCAAGGCCCAGAAAACACACACACACACACACACACACACACACACACACACACACACACACACACACACACACACACACACACACACACACACACACACACACAGTTTCTGGGAAAATGTTTTCAAAACCAAAAGAGAATGGTATGGAGTGGGAACAACGAATGAGTACAAGATCTAAAACACCACTCATGACGTTTAAAAACAACTTCAGGGAAATGGAGCTATGACTCAAGTTGGTGGCGTACCAGCCTAGAGCTAAAAAGTTACAGGACTGCACCCAGGCTCTGAGTTTACGACCCAATACAAGTTAAAAAGTTAAGGGGGGGGGGGGGCACCTAGGTAATCAGGAGTCTGAGATCTGAGGTTGACCGGTAGAAGCCAGCCCAGGCAGGGAAGTCTCTGGGAGACTCTCATCTCCAACTAACCACTCAAAAACCAGAAGTGGAGCTGTGGGTCAAAGTGGTAGATGGTAGACAACTAGCCTTGAGCAAAAGAGGTGAGGGATAGTGCCCAGGCCCTGAGTTCAGGCCTCATGATCAACGCCCCCAACTTATATATATGACGGAACTATTTTTAAAAGTTTTAAAAAATCAGGCAAATCTACAAATAGGTAAGACTACAGAAGACTAATATGGGTTTAAGCTGACCCATTTATAATAGCCCCACACAAGCCGCTCTAAGATCAAATTTTTGGTAAAGTAGTAAAAACAAAACGACTCTAGGATAAAGTCTGCCAGGTCTAAGCGTCCGCGCCAGCGACCACGTCCACGTGCTCTCCGCGCCTGGCGCGGCCGTGGGTAGGGCGTCCCAAGGCAGTGGCTAAAGCGAGCGCCGTGCGTGCGTGTGTGCACGTGTGCGTGTAACACGTGTGCGTAGGTACTTGTTCGTGTAACGGGCCCCGGGGTGACGGCTGGGCTCCAGGCCCTCCAACGCGCTTCAACTGCCGGAAGTCCACACTTTACCCTTCCAGTTAGACCAACTCGGGGACGCTAGCTGTTCGCTTCCCGCAGTGTGAGACGAACAGGCGATTCCGCGGCCCGAGCAGGAAGGAGCCGCGGGCCGGTAACCGCGGCCCCCAGCCGTGGAAGCCGGGCTCCAGTCAGGGGCGGGGCGGGCGCGGCCGGCCTCGCCTTAGGCAGGAAGTGCCGCGGGGTTGGGAGGGGAGACCGAGGGCGGAGGCGGGAACCGAGAAGCCGAGCTCTAACTGCGGAGTTTGTACTCCGCTCGCGAGAGGCGGGGCGAAAGCCGGGTGAAGGGGTTCGGCAGGGACCGGCCCGGCGCGCCACAACCCCCCCCAACAATCCGGCGAGCGCCGGCTTGCGGGGGAGGCTCTGAGGTGGCGGCTGAGGAACGTGGGGGGAGGGGAGGGGCGGACGCGCTCAGGAAAGGGGCGGGAAGCGCGCGCGCCCACCGTACGCATGCGCGCGCCCCGCTCCTCCGGTCTGTAGGCCTAGGCTGCTGCTGACCGCGCGCGCAGCACCGACGGTGCGCACGTTGGAACGGGAGGAGCCGTGGGACACTCCCGGCCCAGGCCGAGACCTGAGAGTTCCGCACCGCCAGCAGATCCCTCGAAGGGGCGGGCGGACACCTGTTTCTTCAGTGGGCGGTTTAGGTGCTGGGGAAGGGAGCGCGTTCCTCCCCCGGGCGCTCCCCTCCCCCACGGGGAGCAGGGCGGGAGGTCCTGGGCGTGTCATTCGGAGAGAGTCCGCTCCGGGTTTTCCCGCCCACTTTAACTCTGTGAGCGCTTCGACCGCGCGGCGCTTCACTCCACGGGGCGCGCCCGAGCCCTCCGCCGGAACTCGTTCCGCCTCCCCCACACCGCCTTTGGCAGGAATGGCTAGTGGGCGCTCGGTCCCGCTTCGCTGACGCGCCCCCGGCCAGACCGCCACTCCCGGCCACTTCGGAGCTCCAACTCAGGCAGCCCCCTGGGGTCTCGAACTCCCCTCTAATGAGGTCGCTTGGAGGGACTACTTGACGTCTCCGTGCGCTCGGTGGTGCGGCCGCGCTCTGCGCTCTTCCTGGAAACTCCCGCCTCGGGGAGCCCTGAGCGGCCGTGGGGGGGAGGGGTGCGAGGGGACGCGCGTCTCCCCCCCCCCCGTCCCGGGGGAGGGCTCCGCGCCCTCCCGCTCCCCCGCAGAGGGCCGGGGGGAGCGCAGCGGGGGAGGGGAAGGAGCCGGGCTCGGAAACCTCCCCCCGCCCCCGCTTCCCGCCCCACCCCACCCCTCCCCACACCACTGATCCCCGCTGCTGCCCCCTGCCGCTCGCAGCGCCCCGCACCCCTGCCTGGCTCCCGAGGTGGGCGTCGGGGGCGCCGCGGCCGCCGGGGCCGTGGGAACGCGAGCCCGGGACGTGCGATACCGATCGGCTTCCGGTCACAAAACTTGCAGTTAGGGTGGAAAGCGCTCAGGGCCAGTGTGGGCCCCAGCCAGCCGAAGTTGGGCCCGTCTCCCCGGCCTCGGTGACCTCCCTTCCACTTTGAAGCCCGGGCACCGTGGGGGCTGGGAGGAAGCGGCGGGCCGGCGGAGGCAGCGCGGCGCCGCGGCGCGCTGCTCGCACTCAAAGAAAATCGAACAGAATACTGATTGTGGGGGGGTTTAAAGGGCAACCAACGGAGAACTCGGGTTTTTCAAGTGATCTCGCCCCCCATACACACACACACAAACCACGCACGGGTGCACAAAGCCTTAAGTCACGGGAGTTGATTAGAGCAGTACGTTGGCCTGTGAGCTCCCTCGAGTTTGTGGTTTAGAAAAGCCTCGTGCACTTCCCCCACCCCACCCCCAAAAGGAGAGGCGTTTGCTTCTGAATCCAACAGGGGGAGATGGGGGGGAATTTTTTTTTTTTTTGAAAGAGCCTGAAAAAGTTCAATTTCAACATTTCCTAGATTTTGCAATATTAAACTGGGCGGGCTTGTGCCAAAAAAAAAAAAAAGGCAAGAATTCTTACAGCCAAATTACAAATTTCTCAAAATGAGGGGTGTTCAGCCAAATTGCTGCCAGACCCCATAAACAGGCACTCACAGCACTGCCTTAATTACACCTTATTATCTCCCTCACACCCTAGTTTAATTCACTGCAGCAGGATAAAGTCCTCATTCCGGGTGTCACTAACTGGCTTTTTTTCTTTCTTTCTTTCCCTGAGGCTGAACCATCACACACCTCCCTAACCTTAGTTCAAGAAATTGAGTAACTCTCCACCCTCTTCCACTCCGTAGTAGATCTCTTCCTAAAATGCAGCCCAATCAGATAAGTTCTTCCTACTCTTCGAGATTCCCTTAGGACGGAAAAACGAAAAAGATGAAAACAAACTTATCAGAATTGCAAGAATAATTTCTTCTTTGAAGAAAAAAGATGTAGGCCAAGAAACCAAATTTGTTGTTTAACGTGAGCCCCTTAAGGGGATTTAGCATAGTGGGCTTGAATGCCGTTAAACCAGCTTAATCACTTTCTTTGTTCTGGTTCTTTGCATTTATTTAATGTGTTTTAACACGATTTGACACAAACTAAACCAATTTCTTCTGTGTTAGGGCAGTCTACAAGTGAACCATAAACGATAACCAAACATCAGTGTCTGTGGAACTTTTGACATTGGGTAGAATTCTGTACTAAACCAGCTGATAAGACCAAATATTAAATAAGATTTTGGAAGTGGGGGAAAGGAGGCAATTTTTAAAATTTTTTTAACCTTGAGTTTTTTTTTTTTAAGCACAAAAGTTTGGCCACATAGACCATTTAATTCTTTTGGCAAGATCATCTAGTAGCCACATTTATTATATGGTAAATTATACAGACTCACACACACAGTGAGACCAAAGGAAGATACTCTTAAGGGAGGAACACAAAGGCACAGCCTATGTACTTCTGATCATATAAAATATTGAAATGAATTCCAGGAAAAGGAAACAAGAAAAAGTGCTTTGGTTTTGTTTTCTGGGCTTTTTTGTCCTGTTTTTGTTTCCAGTGAGAGAAAAGTAAGATACACCGTAGATCTCCAGTAGATTTTACCTCTCACCTTTATAATCTCTTAATTCTACTCCTGGCCAGCCCTGGACTGAGGGGCATTCATTCACAAATGACTAGAGCCTTCTTGGAATGTTTGTTTCCTTATAAAGCCAAAACTTCCATATCAAAGGTTAATCAATCAAGGTTTGTGACCCTGCAGAAAACCCAAGTGCCTAGGAGAAATAATCTTACTTCTATCCTACTTTTTCTTTTTCTTTTTCTCTTTCTTTTTTTTTTTTTTTTGGGGGGGGGTCCGGCCATGGTGCCTAAACTCTGGGCCTGAGCGCTGTCCTTCAGCTCTTCAGCTCAAGGCTAGCACTCTACCACTTGAGCCACAGCACCACTTCCAGCTTTTATCTCTTTGCTTATGTGGTGCTGAGGAATCGAACCCAGGGCCTCATGCATGCAAGGCAAGCGCTCTACCACTGAGCCACCTTCCCAGCCCATACTTTTATATTTTCTTCTAACATGAAAGAATAATAATAGCTGGTCTTCTATGTATGAGCCAAACCCTGACCATAGTCATATATGTATTTATGTTTATATATATTAAGTTCTCAGAATAGGTCTAAGAGTGGATATGATTACTGCCACCATTTTCCGGATAAAACAAGAAAGACGTTAAGATTACCTGCCTGAGCCGGAAGCCGGTGGCTCATGCCTGTAATCCTAGCTCCTCAGGAGGTTGAGATCTGAGGATCATGGTTCAAAGCCAACCCAGGCAGGAAAATCTGTGAGACTCTTTTTTTTTTTTTTTTTTTTTTGGTCATGGGGCTTGAATACTAGGTTTGGGCACTGTCCCTCAATTCTTCAGCTCAAGGTGAGTGCTCTACCGCTTGAGCCACAGCACCACTTCTGGTTTTCTAGTGGTTTATTGGAGATAAGAGTCTAACGGACTTTCCTGCCCCAGCTGGCTTTGAACCAAGAGCCTCAGATCTCGGCTTCCGGAGTAGCTAGGAGTGAGCCACCGGTGCCTGGCTGTGAGACTTTTTTTTTTTTTTTAATTTTATTTTTGGGCCCGGTAGTGGGGCCTGAACTCTGGGCCTGGCTGCTGTCCCTCAGCTCTTCAGCTCAAGGCTAGCGCTCTACCACTTGAGCCACAGTGCCACTTCCGGCTTTTTTCTTTTTGCTTATGTGGTGCTGAGGAATCAAACCCAGGGCCTCAGGCATGCAAGGCAAGCACTCTACCACTGAGCCACCTTCCCAGCCCCTTGGCTGTGAGACTCTTTATCTCCAGTAAACCACTAGAAAACTGGAAGTGGCCCTGTGGCTCAAGCGGTAGAGCCCTGGCTTTGAGCTGAAGAGCTGAGGGACAGCGCCCAAGCCAAGAGTTCAAGCCCATACCACCAACAGAAGAAAAAAAAAATTACCTGCCTGGAAGTTACAGATTTAGGATTTAAACCCCATGCTGTTTCCAATTGCTTCTCATCACTTATACTGGAATCAGTTTAATAGTCCACAGTGAAGCACCACCATTATTTAACTACCTTTGTATTTTGAATGTCGCATAATATGTGACCAAGTCCTAAGCCAGGTTTTTTCCCCTCTGGAAATCCAGTGGAGTGAAATTTGTTGCGATCTGCTTAGAGAAAGTATTCCCCAAATCATATTACTGTTTTGGAAGCCAGCCGCAGACTGCCAGCATATGCAGTATAAGTACTAACCAGGATAGACACATCCAACCTCACTGGATAATAATGTTTGAGAACATGCCTACTTCACATTATAAAGAGCAAGATGGTTAGAAAGCAGTTCAAGTTCTCTGATGTTGGACCGAGTAGAAATCAGGAAGTGACAGTGAAAAGGGAGACCATGATAGAAGTGGAGATAAATGTAACATATGCACATGGAGAGATCAATACCGCACTACAAAAGATGAGACTCATGGTCATGCAAAGGGAAGTGTGTGGGCATGTGAAGACAACCAGAAAAGGAGCATAACATGAAAACTGAGAACTCAGGTTAGTGTGTGTGTGTGAGTGTGTGTGTGTCTCCAGATACAGCATTTGAACAAGTAGTTTTAGGTTGGGTTAATAGAAATAACAGTATAATGCCTGTAATCCTAGCTAATCAAGAGGCTGAGATCTGAGGATCGCGGTTCAGAGCCAGCCCCAGCAGGAAAGTCCATGGGACTCATCTCCAATAAACCACTAGAAAACTGGAAGTGGCGCTGTGGCTCAAGTGGTAGAGTGCTAGCGTTGAGCTGAAGAGAGCAGGGACAGTCACCCAAGCCCAGAGTTCAAGTCTCATGACCAACAAAAAGGAAGAAAAAAAAGAAAAAAAAATGAAAGAGCTCTACTTTGGTCTGTGTTAGACCACCTAAATAACATGTTCTCCTTTTGAGGGATATGTAAACAGGATAACCAACCAAAGTGGAGAAGGACTTGAAACCCTAGCTTATAAAGGAGAGTTGACGGGCTGGAGAGGAGGCTCAAGTGGTAGACAAGCTACCTAGCAAGTGCAAGGCCCTGTGTTCAATTCCCAATACAGCCGGAGATGATTATGTATGAGCTGAGCACAATGCCTCAGGCCTGTAATTGTACCTATTCAGTAGGCAGAGATCTGAGGATTACGGTTCAAAGCCAGCCTGGACAGGAAAGTCTGTGAGACTCTTATTTTCAAGTAACCACTCAAAAGTCAGAGGTAGCACTATGGCTCAAAGTGGTAGATCCTTAAGTTGATGGTGCCCAGGCTCTGAGTTCAAGCCCTATGACCAACAACAAAAAAGAATCTCAGGGGAGGGAAGGGATAATAGGAGAAAAACAAAGTGGGTAACAATGCTTGACAAGAAGTGTACTCATTGGGCTGGGAAGTTGGCTCAGTGGTAGAGCGCTTGCCTTGCATGTCTGAGGCCCTGGTTTCGATTCCTCAGCACCACATAAGCAAAAAGAAAGAAGCCAGAAGTGGCACTGTGGCTCAAGTGGTAGAGTGCTAGCTTTGAGCTGAAGAGCTGAGGGACAGCCCTCAGGCCGAGTTCAGACCCCATGACGGGACAAAAAAAAGAAGTGTACTCATTACCTTACTCATGTAACTGTAACCTCTCTATGCAACATCTTTACAATTTAAAAAAAAAAAAAAAAAAAGGTGAGAAATATGGCTTAGAGTACTTGCCTAGCATGCATGAAGCCCTGGGTTTGATTCCTCAGTACCATAAAAACAGAAAAAGCCAGAAGTGGCTCTGTGGTTCAAATGGTAGAGTGCTAGCCCTGAGCACAGAGAGGCTCAAGGACATTGCCCAGGCTCTGAGTTTAAACTCCAGGACCACAGGGGAAAAAAAAAAAAAAAAAAATCTCATGGGCTTTCCTGCCCGGGGTTGGCTTTCAACCATGATCCTCAGATCTCAGCCTCCTGAGTAACTAGGATTACAGATGTAAGTCACCAACACCCAGCTGCTATCTGATATTTTAAATGTAAATGATACTTACCACAATGCAATATAACCAGTATAACCAATATAACTAGTACAATATATGACCAGACAAAAGATTTATTTGGGAAAAGGTGTTTGATACTGGCTCTGCCTTAGAGAGGGGGTGACATTATAGAAAGGGAATGGGGAACCATGATTTTTATACAACTCTCCCCAACTAAGGTGGTCACTTCTAGGGCCTAAACCCAGAATTTCCATTACATATATGACAAAGTCAGCTGAAGTGGAATTGCATATCCTTGTTCCTAATACAAGGTAATGGTTTTCACTTCTCTCTCCTTTGGTTCTGTTTTTCTCTTCATGCTTTAATCATTTTGACACCAGGCTGTACAAAAGTAATTTAAAATTAACATGTCTGACACTTGGTAGCTGGCAGAACCTGATTCTGAACCCTGTCGCTTCTCCAGGGCAGCTGAAGTCATCTTTCATTGGCTACTGGTCCTGCAGCAGCTGATGAAGGGCCTAGGAAAACACAGCCAACAATTAATTTGCTAATTTGGTTTTCTGTTTAATTTGAAACCAGAAAATCCTCAAACACCCAGGAGCCTGGGTTTCTGGCTCAAGCATTGGTTTCTGAAACTTCTTATGCAATTATGAGCACAGAAACAAGAGAAAGGAAAAAAAGTTTACCTAGTTTGGTGCATGCCATAGCCCAGATCCTTCTGTCCTCAAAATGGCTTTTCATAATGTCACAAAAACACAGGTCATTGTCCTAAGAGAAGTGGAACAATACATTCATAAAATGCTCAATAAAGTTAAACTGTCTTCTTGAGTTATGGGGAATTTCCAGACCAGTATGTGTTCAAAATTTAGAAAACTGTCTTAGGATCCAGACAGGCCCACGTGGGTTTCTAGGATTAGATGTAGTGTCTTTGTGAAATAGCTTTCAGCTTCTCTGGGAACTTTTTTCCAACTTTCATCCAATAGGATGAGCCAAAAGGAATTTGTGAGAGGTTTGTGGTAGAGTTGGATGAAACACAGCATCCTTCCCCCAATGGCCTCTAATAGTGTTCCCTTGCTGGAGAGTCTCCACTAAGTGCAGGCTGGAGACTTAACTTTTAAAAATACACAAGAAGAGCCGGGCGCTGGTGGCTCACGCCTGTAATCCTAGCTACTCAGGAGGCTGAGATCTGAGGATCGCGGTTCAAAGCCAGCCCGGGCAGGAGAGACCATGAGACTCCTATCTCCAATAAACCACCAGAAAACCGGAAGTGGCGCTGTAGCTCAAGTGGTAGAGCGCTCGCCTTGAGCTGAAGAGCTGAGGGACAGCGCCCAGGCCTGGAGTTCAAGCCCCATGACCGACAAAAAAAAAAAAAAAATACACAAGAAGCTGGGTGCCGGTGGCTCATGCCTGTAATTGTACCTACTCAGGAAGCTGAGATCTGAGGATCACAGTTCAAAGCCAAACCAGGCAAGAAAGTCCATGATACGCTTTTGTTGTTGTTGGTGGTGGTGGTGGCGCTTGAACTCAGGGCTTGGGCACTGTCTCTGAGCTCTTTTGCTCAAAGCTAGCACTCTATCACTTTGAGCCACAGAGCCACTTCTGCTTTTCTAGTGGTTAATTGGCAAACAGAATCCCATGGATTTTCTTGTCTGGGCTGGTTTTGAACCATGATCCTCAGAGCTCAGCCTCCTAGGATTACAGGCATGAGCCACCAGCATCTGGTCCATGAGACTCTTATTTCCAATTAACTACCAAAAAACTGGAAGTGGAGCTGTGGTTCACGTGGTAGCCTTGAGCAAAAGAGCTCAGGGACAGCACCTAGGTCCTAAATTCAAGCTCTACAACCAGTATACACACACACTCCAAAAAAAAAACCCCAAAAAATAGACTAGCAAATAGTCATTTTGTTGAGGTTTTATTTTGTTAGGTATAAGATTGGGCCCAGGAATCTATAGTCTTACATATTCCCCAAGATTAGCCAGTCCCACTTAGGTGCTGAAAAAAATCACTATTTACAGCACTCGGCATAGGAGACCCTTACATGTGACCACTTGGGCATAAACTACACATGTGTACGTGCTTATTTATATCACATAGGCTGGGAGCCCATGCAAGGAGCTACTGGTTTCCATCCCTAGCATAGAAAGCAAAAAGGAGGAGGGCTTTATGGATATCACATAGCGACCTCATAGATGAGCTCTCCACAACCAAACCTCAACCCTAAGTCACAAACTGGAAGTCAGATAATCTGGTTTACCCTATGTGGCACTAGTTTGGTATATGGGCAAACAGCATTTCCTCTTGGCCTTATGATTTCTTGGTAATTACAGATGCAGAGGAGGTCAGGCTGATAGAATTATAGTTGGTTTAGGTAGAATTATTTCCTATCCTACTCCATCAGCTGTAGTCTACAGCATTTGTGGAATGATATTTAGGAAGCTCAGGAGTCTGGCATATGAAAGAGTCAGATTCTGCCCCCAAACACAACTGCAAAATTAGTCAAATGCTTCCTCCTGCCCACTGCTCAGTCCATATCCTAAATCTAGCTCAGATGTTAGACGATGGAGGATTAAACTGTGATCTCCTCTGGGTACTGTGTTCAAAGGGAATCCTCTGGATGGGAGAGGAGAGGATTACCTTAATGATTCCCAACCTTACTTGACAGGAAGACTGCCCAGAGTCTAAGACTTTGGAAAGGAGTCAGATAAGCCTGCGGACACAGCTCTGTATCTGCCCCTACTCTACCATTCAGCGGAGTAAACACAAGTCCTACTGTTCTCTGAGCTGGGAGAGTGGGAGCCTTTCAGCTAAGATGGAATGTGTTTGTCTCTGAATGTTCTTAGAAGTAGTGTTGTATGGTAGATCCAGTCTCAAGAACAGAGAAGCCACCACTCTGAATTTGGAGTCTTTACTAGAGCCCTAGCAGGTGGCAGGTGGCAGGAGGATTCCAGTCATAAAGCCCTACTGACCTGAATGCAGCTAACACACAGCTTATATGGTGAAAAGCACACAAGGTGCATAGAATTGATTTTTTTTTTTTTTTTTTTTTTTGTCGGTCGTGGGGCTTGAACTCTGGGCCTGGGCGCTGTCCCTCAGCTCTTCAGCTCAAGGCAAGCGCTCTACCACTTCAGCTACAGTGCCACTTCCGGTTTTCTGGTGGTTATTGGAGATAGGAGTCTCACAGTTTTTCCTGCCCAGGCTGGCTTTGAACTGTGATCCTCAGATCTCAGCCTCCTGAGTAGCTAGGATTACAGGCGTGAGCCACCAGTGCCCGGCTAGAATTGATTTTTTTTTATTAAGTTTTTTATTGTGATTTTCTTTTCTTTTTTGCCAGTCCTGGGGCTTGAACTCAGGGCCTGGGCACTGTTCCTAAGCTTCTTTTTGCTTAAGGCTAGCACTCTACCACGTGAGCCACAGTGCCACTTCTGGCTTTTTCTGTATATGTGGGACTGAGGAATTGAACCCAGGGCTTCCTGCATGCTAGGCAAGCACTCTACTGCTAAGCCGTGATCACAGCCCTAGAATTAAATCTTTTTTTTTTTTTTGTTGGGGTGGGGCCTGAACTCTGGTCTGGGCACTGTCCCTCAGCTCTTCAGCTTAAGGCTAGTACTATACCACTTGAGCCACAGTGGCACTTCTGGCTTTTTCTGCTTATGTGGTGCTGAGGAATCGAACCCAGGGCCTCATGCATGCAAGGCAAGCACTCTACCACTGAGCTACCTTCCCAACCCCCTAGAATTAAATCTTAACAAAGTAGAAAGCAAATCAGATGTGAACACAAAGTAAATAAAACACCAGTGACCACTCAAATCTAACAAAGATGTTAAATATAAGCCAAAACAAATCAAATGTCGACACCAGCAAGGGAAATCAGGAATCAATTATCTAAGGAGAGTAAGACTTTTCTGGAACTTACCAAGGCAAAACACAATTTTAAATTACAGAATGTCCTCTATTAGTAAGGCCTTTTGTTTAGACCCAGTCTCTTTACTTCAGTAGCACCTGAATCATAGAGTCCTATCACTGTTCTGCTGAAAGAGCTGAAAGATCAGGTTCTAGATTCTCTTTTTTTTTTTTTTTTTGTCAGTCATGGGACTTGAACTCTGGGCCTGAGAGCTGTCCCTCAGCTCTTCAGCTCAAGGCTAGCACTCTACCACTTGAGCTACAGGGCCACTTCTGGTTTTCTGGTGGTTTATTGGAGATAAGAGTTTCACAGACTTTCTTGCCTAGGCTGGCTTTGAACTGAGATCCTCAGATCTTAGCCTCCTGAGTAGCTGGGATTACAGGTGTGAGCCACCAGCGCCCAGCTTTAGATTCTCTTTTTTGTTGTTGTTGGTCATTTCTTTTTTTGTTGTTGTTCTTGGGGCTTGACCTCAGGGCCTGGGAGCTGTCCCTGAGCTCTTTCTTTTTTTTTTTTTGTCAGTCATGGGGCTTGAACTCTGGGCCTGGGCGCTGTCCCTCAGCTCTTCAGCTCAAGGTGAGCGCTCTACCACTTGAGCTACAGCGCCACTTCCGGTTTTCTGGTGGTTTTATTGGAGATAGGAGTCTCACGGTCTCTCCTGCCTGGGCTGGCTTTGAACCGCGATCCTCAGATCTCAGCCTCCTGAGTAGCTAGGATTACAGGCGTGAGCCACCAGCGCCCAGCCCTGAGCTCTTTCATTCAAGGCTACTGCTCTACTACTTTGAGCCACAGCTCTACTTCAGGTTTTCTGGTGGGTAATTGGAGGTAAGAATCTCACAGACTGGGGCTGGGAAGGTGGCTCAGTGGTAGAACTTTTGCCTTGCATGCATGAGGCCCTAGGTTTGATTCCTCAGCACCACATAAGCAGAGAAAAGAAAAAAGCCAGAAGTGGCACTGTGGCTCAAGTGGTAGAGCGCTAGCCTTGAGCTGAAGAGCTGAGGGACAGCGCCCAGGCCCAGAGTTCGGGCCCCATGACCGGACCCAAAAACAAAAACAAACAAACAAAAAAGAATCTCACAGACTTTCCTTCCTGGGCTGGCATCAAACCAAGATCCTCAGATCTAGGCTTCTTCCTTAAGTATCTACAATTACAGATGTGAGCCACGGGTGCCAGGCATCTACTTCTGGTTGGTGATTAGAGATGAGTCTCATAGACTTTCCTGTCCCCACTACCTTTGAACCATGATCCCCAGATCTCAGCCTCTTGAATAGTTAGCATTATAGTCTTGAGCCATCATGCCCAGCCCTACATTCTCTTTTGTTGTTCTTATTTGTTTGTTTAGAGGCATGACCTTAGCCTGGAATTTGATACAAGCTGGCTAGCCCCAGATTTGTGATTCTCCTGACTCAGCCTTTTTTTTTGGTCCGGTTGTGGGGCCTGAACTCTGGGCCTGGGTGCTGTCCCTCAGCTCTTCAGCTCAAGGCTAGCGCTCTACCACTTGAGCCACAGCGCCACTTCCGGCTTTTTGCTTATGTGGTGCTGAGGAATCGAACCCAGGGCCTCATGCATGCAAGGCAAGCACTCTACCACTGGGCCACCTTCCCAGCCCCTCAGCCTTTTTTTTGTTGTTGGTAGTAAGGCTTGAACTCATGGCCTGGACTCTTTCCTTCATTCTCATTCTGGTACAACTCCACTTCCAGTTTTCTGGTAGTGAATTGGAGATAAAATTTTCATGGGGGAGGGGTGACGCTGGCAAGATCTCAGATCTCAGCCTCCTAAATTGTTCGTGAGCCACCAGCACCTGGCCTTCCTCAGCCTTCTGAATGCTGGGATTACAGGTTTATACCATCATGCCTGGCATATGTAAAGCCCTGGGTTCCTACCATCACCTGACTGGGCTATACAGACCTTCAACGAACAACAAACAAAACAGGTAGGTATTGGTAGCTCATACCTGTAATGCTAGCTACTCAGGAGGCTAAGACCTGAGGGATCACAGGAAGGAATGTCTGTGAGACTCTCAGCTCTAATTAATGACAAATAAGCTGGAAGTAGAGCCATGGCTCAAGTGGTAGAATACCAACTTTGAGCAAAAAAGCCAAGAAACAGTGGCTAGGCTCTGAATTCAAGCCCCAGTACTGACATACACAAAATTGATTGCAATACTCTAATGATAGATTCTCATTTATGCTAATTAACTAATTTACTATAACACAGTCACAGGGATAATTAGATATTGAATTTTTAAGTAGATTATTTGTTTTTAAGAAATTAAAAAGTTTCTCTTGAGGGTAGGGACGGGAGGGGGGAAATGAGAGAGAACAATGGGAGGGTGACGTTGGGAAAGCATTTGTATTCATAACCTAAAGTATAGAATTGTAACTTCTTTGTACAACTACTACTTGACCATAATTTTTTTTTTGATGATGATGATACAGCTTGAACTCAGTGCCTAGGCACTGTCCCTAAGCTTATGTTGCTCAAGGCTAGCACTGTACCACTTGAGCCACAGCGCTAGGTTTTTCTGTTTATGTGGTACTGAGGAATCAAACCCAGGGTTTCATGCATGCTAAGCAAGCACTCTACCACTAAGCCACATTCCCAGCACATTTTTTTTTTCTTCCGATTATGGGACTTAAACTCTGGGCTTGGGTGCTGTCCCTGAGCTCTTCATCTCCAGGCTGGCGCACTACGATCTGAGTAATAGTGCCACTTCCGGTTTTCCGGTGATTAATTGGAGATAATAGTTTCAGGGACTTTTTTTTGCCTGTGATCCTCAGATCTTATCCTCCTGAGTAGCTAGGATTACAGGTGTAAGCCACTAGTGTCCAGCTCCCAGCCCATAATTTTTTTTAAAAAAGAAATTAAAAAGTTTATCTCATTTGGTTCTCAACACCATACTGTGAAATATGTAAGAGTATTATGCTAGTTTATACAGAAGGAAGCTAGTTCTCAGAGAGATTAAATGTCTTACCTTAAGTCACACAGCTAAAAAGTGGTTGAGCCAAGTGTTAAAACTCAGATCTTTTGACTCCAAGTCCCATGTTTCTCCTCTCTGTCAGAGTTGTCTTTTCAGTTCCCCAACTGGGAAAACAGCTACGCCACAGTATTTACTTACAGAATTTAAGCAACCCCTAGATGCCCTGTGAAACCACATCTGGCATATAACAAAGAGAAAAATCAACAGTGTATTGGAAAAGCTGGTGATGAAGTTAAACTTAAAAGTGAAAGCACAGACAGTTGGCACCAGTTCCTAGGCATAGGTCTTCAAGGCTGGAAGTCTAAATCATGGCAGAAATTGTATCCCTCTTTCTATCCCTGGGCTCTGGTACAAGGAATGCTTTCCACCTGGGGCTGAATAGAGTAGATGCTGAAAAGCAGTACACTCATCCATTAAAGACTAAAATTTATGACTAACCTAATTCAGGCAAAAGGAGATAGAAAGAAGTGGTTATGTTTCTTGAATTTGATTCTTTGCCCTTATTTCAAACCTCTAGATATTTCTTCCTCACATTTCTTTAAAATACTATGTAGTTCTTCTGCTGATGTTTCTACTTTTGCCACAATCTTTTTCTTAAGCTTTTATTGTCCATTCTACTGACGAAGCCTTTCTAAAGTACTGTCACTCTTCTGCATAAAAGTCTAATCTAAAGCTGGGAATGTGGCTTACTGGTAGAGCGCTTGCCTAACATGCATGAAGCCCTGGGTTCGATTCCTCAGTACCACATAAGCAGAAATGGCCAGAAGTGGAGCTGTGACTCAAGTGGTAGAGTGCTAGTCTTGAGCCAAAGAAGCTTAGGGATAATGCTCAGGCCCTGAGTTCAAGCCCCAGGGACTAGCAAAAAAAGAAAAAAGAAAAAAAAAAGTCAGCTGGATAGGCAACTCCATGAAACTTTTTTTTTTTTTTTGGGGGGGGGGTGTCCAGTCGTGGGGCCTGAACTCTGGGCCTGGGACACTGACCCTCAGCTCTTCAGCTCAAGGCTAGCGCTCTACCACTGGAGCCACAGCACCACTTCTGGCTTTTTTTTTTTCTGCTTATGTGGTGCTGAGGAATCAAAACCAGGGCCTCATGCATGCAAGGCAAGCGCTCTACTACTGAGCAACCTTCCCAGCCCCTTTATGAGACTCATCTCCAATTAACCACTAAAAAGCTGGGAAGTGGTATTGTGGCTCAAGTGGTACAGCACTAGCCTTGAGCATAAAAGCTCAGGGACAGGGGCTGGGAAGGTGGCTCAGTGGTAGAACGCGTGCCTTGCATGCCTGAGGCCCTGGGTTCGATTCCTCAGTACCACATAAGAAAAAAGCCGGAAGTGGCACTGTGGCTCAGGTGGTAGAGCGCTAGCTTTGAGCTGAAGAGCTGAGGGATAGTGCCCAGGCCCAGAGTTCAGGCCCCATGACCGGATCCAAAAAAAAAAAAAAAAAAAAGAAAAGAAAGAAAGAAAATAGAGAAAGAGGAGACATTTTCAACTCATCCCACCATCTCTAAATCACCTAATCTTGGCTACCCTTCCTGTAACCATAAAATAAATCCATGTGAGCATCAGCTATCACACACACCACGTGCTGCATGTCTTTTTTTTTTTTTTTATGTTGTGAGGCTTAAACTCTAGGCCTGGGCTCTGTCCCCTAGCTCTTCAGCTCAAAGCAAGTGCTCTACCACTTAAGTCATAGTGCCACTTTCTGGTGGTTTATTGGAGATAAGAGTCTCATGAACTTGCCTGCCCAGGCTGGCTTTGAACCGTGATCCTCAGATCTCAGCATCCTGAGTAGCTAGGATTACAAGCATGAACCACTGGCACCCGGCTAACTTTAGTTTTTTAGAAAGAGTCTCCAGGTTTTATTCAGGGTGGTCTTGCCTATGATTGCCCTGTTTATGTTTCCTGTATAGTTGGGATGACTGACATGTGCTACCATGTCTAGCTTCTTTGTTGAGATGAGGTCTTACTAATTTGGCTCCTGGCTGGACTGGAACCATACTCTTTAATATCTCTGCCTCCCTGGTAGCCAGAGTCATAGGAGGAGGTCACCATAACCAGATATTGTTACCACTTTCCTACTGACAAACTGATGCTCAGAGCGTTTTTTTTTTTTTTTTGGTTCAGTCGTGGGGCCTGAACTCTGGGCTTGGGCACTGTCCCTCAGCTCTTCAGCTCAAGGCTAGTACTCTACCACTTGAGCCACAGCACCACTTCCGGCTTTTTTCTATTTGCTTATGTGGTGCTGAGGACTCGAACCCAGGGCCTCATGCGTGCAAGGCAAGCGCTGTACCACTGAGCCACCTTCCCAGCCCGCTCAGACTTTTTACTGATGCCCAAGATTACATAATTCAGAAACTATATACCTGAGATTTTCCTTAACCTTACTTAGCATCTCAGTCCATTTATTTATTTATTTATTTATTGGCTAGTCCTGGGGCTTGAACTCAGGGCCTGGGCACTATACCTGAGCTTCTTTTGCTCAAGGCTAGTACTCTACCACTTGAGTGACAGCGCCACTTTGGGTTTTTTCTGTTTATGTGATACTGAGGAATGGAACCCAGGGCTTCATGCATGCTAGACAGACACTCTACCACTAACCACATTCCCAATCCTGTGTCTCAGTTCTACTGGTCTACTAATTGTTCAGAACAAATCCTTGACTCTTTTTTTTTTGGGGGGTCCGGTCGTGGGACCTGAACTCTGGGCCTGGGCGCTGTCCCTCAGCTCTTCAGCTCAAGGCTAGCGCTCTACCACTTGAGCTACAGTGCCACTTCCGGCTTTTTTCTTTTTGCTTATATGGTGCTGAGGAATCAAACCCATGGCCTCGAGCATGCAAGGCAAGCGCTCTACCACTGAACCACCTTCCCAGCCCAAAAGATTTCTTTTTTTTTTTGTCGGTCATGGGGCTTGAACTCTGGGCTTGGGCGCTGTCCCTCAGCTCTTCAGCTCAAGGCGAGCACTCTACCACTTGAGCTACGACTCTTTTTAATTTCTTTCCTTTCCATTTTTTTTTTTTCCGGTCGTGGGGCTTGAACTCTGGGCTTGGGCGCTGTCCCTCAGCTCTTCAGCTCAAGGCTAGCGCTCTACCACTTGAGCCACAGCGCCACTTCTGGCTTTTTTCTGCTTATGTGGTGCTGAGGAATCAAACCCAGGGCCTCATGCATGCAAGGCAAGCACTCTACCACTGAGCCACCTTCCCAGTCCCTCCATTTTTTAAAAATTGGTTGTGGGACTTGAACTCAGGGTCTGGGCCTTGTCCCTGAGCTCTTTTGCTCAAGACTAGTGCTCTAACTCTGAGCTTCAATGCCACTTCTTATTTTCTGGTGGTTAATTGAGTGTCATGGACTTTCCTGCCTGGGCTGGCTTTGAACCACAATCCTCAGATTTCAGCCTCCTGAGCAGCTAGGATTACAGGCATGAGCTACTAGCACCCAGCAATAATACAATTTTTTTTGAGGGGGGGGGGGTCCGGTCATGGGGCCTGAACTCTGGGCCTGGGTGCTGTCCCTCAGCTCTTCAGCTCAAGGCTAGCGCTCTACCACTTGAGCCACAGCTCCAGTTCCAGCTTTTTTCTTTTTGCTTATGTGGTACTGAGGAATGGAACCCAGGGCCTCATGCATGCAAGGCAAGTGCTCTACCACTGAGCCACCTTCCCAGCCCTACAATTTTTTTTTTTTTTTTTTTTTTTTTTTTTTGTCGGCCGTGGGGCTTGAACTCTGGGCCTGGGCGCTGTCCCTCAGCTCTTCAGCTCAAGGGGAGTGCTCTACCACTTGAGCTACAGTGCCACTTCCGGATTTCTGGTGGTTTTATTGGAGATAGGAGTCTCACGGTCTCTCCTGCCCGGGCTGGCTTTGAACCGCAATCCTCAGATCTCAGCCTCCTGAGTAGCTAGGATTACAGGCGTGAGCCACCAGCGCCCGGCTACAATTTTTTTTTAAAGAAAGAAAGAAAAAATCCAATTCTGAAAGTCTTCACTAAATCCAGTAGTCTCAAGTGGTCTTGGTCTATGCATTGCTTACTCTTGGAAGGCTACCAAACTACATAGTTTGGCATTGTCAGGGAATTTAGTCTTGCTATTTTTTTTCCTTGCTATCTTTCCTTTCTTTCCCTTGCTATCTCTCCCTGGCAAAGCTAGCTAGGATCCCTGGCTTTTGTCTAAAGCAATCTTCCTTGTATGCTTTTGGGGTTTTTTTAGAGTTTTTATTCTGGGCAATGATAGTGATGGTCCCTATCTGTGGCTAGATTTTTGTTCAGGGAAATTCATTCAATTAAATCAAGCAGTAGTAAGTTCTTAATTGACACAAATGAGACACAGACAGACAACTGTAGGAATGGGGGAGGGATAGGGAGCAGGTGCCCTGCAGAATAGAGAAAGGTAGAGACAGATTATAAATTCAAATTGATGGTGAAAAAATAATCTCTTGTGGGTCTAGATTTTGTGCCACCATAAAGGTAACTTTACAGGAGTGGAAGGGTTCCCGCAGTGTCTGCCAAAAATAAGGCAACAGGTTCCCAATGATTTGTTCTTTTCTCAAGGTTGTCTGCACTGGTGGCCAAGTCAGTCTCTCTTTTTGGTACTATAATTTCTGAGAATCACTCTTGGCAAAGTCCTCATTCTGAGCTTTTCTAGATACTGTTTGATTTTTTTTTTTTTTGTCAGTCGTGGGGCCTGAACTCTGGGCTTGGGCGCTGTCCCTCAGCTCTTCAGCTCAAGGCGAGCACTCTACCACTTGAGCTACAGCGCCACTTCCGGTTTTCTGGTGGTTTATTGGAGATAAGAGTCTCACTCTGGGTTTGATTCCTCAGCACCACATAAGCAAAAAGCTGGAGCGCTCGCCTTGAGCTGAAGAGCTGAGGGACAGCGCCCATGCCCAGAGTTCAAGCCCCATGGCCGACAAAAAAAAAAATTACTTTTAGAGCCAGGCACCGGTGGCTCACACCTGTAATCCTAGCTACTCAGGAGGCTGAGATCTGAGGAATCGAACCTAGGGCCTCACACATGCAAGGCAAGTGCTCTACCACTGAGCCACTTCCCAGCCCCCTACCTTAGCTTCTTGATTGCTAGGAAAGTGATGAAAAGGATATTTCCAGATCTTCAAATGACAGAGATAAGGAACATTTCTATATGGAAGGTATGCACCTTTACAACTCTGGAACTTCCTCTGAGAATGTTAAGGGCATTTTTCCTTCAGAGCTTTGACTCCACAGTGCTGACAATTCTCCTCTGTATCCATGGGAATTGCTCCCATAATTAGCAGTGTCTCCTGCCTGGAACACAGACAAGTGAACGTTCAAACCTGGCAGCTGATTCTGGGAATTCAATCCGAGATCATCTCTTCCTTCCTTCCTTCCTTCCTTCCTTTCTTTCTTTCTTTCTTTCTTTCTTTCTTTCTTTCTTCCTTTCTTCCTTTCTTTCTTTCTTCCTTTCTTCCTTTCTTCCTTCCTTTCTTTCTTTCTTTCTTTCTTTCTCTTCTTTCTCTTCTTTCTCTTCTTTCTTTCTTTTTGTCAGTCATAGGGCTTGAACTCAAGGCCTGGGCTCTGTCTCTGAACCTCTTTGTGTTCAAGGCTAGTGCTCTACCACTTGAGCCACAGCACCACTCCTAGTTTTTGAGTGGTTAATTGAAGGTAAGTGTCTCACCTTTCTGCTTGGGCTGGCTTTGAACTGCGATCCTCAAATCTTAGCCTCCTGAGTAGCTAGTGCTCTACCACTTGGAGCTGCAGCACCACTTCTGATGGTTAATTGGAGATGAGTCTCACAAACTTTCCTGCTCTGACTGGCTTTGAACCATGATCCTAAATAGCCTCCTAAGTAGCTAAGATTAAGGGTACAGATCACTCTCTCTCTCTCTAAGATCCTAATGTTCTGGGACACATATAATCTTAAGAGGAGTCTACTGATTTCCTAAGTCACATGATTTAGGAGAACACACAGGCCTTTCCCTTTCTCCTAGCCTGTCTCCTGCCTGTGTTTGGGATGAGAGAAGCTTGAGCAGCACAGGTATCAATAAATGCTGGGGGGTGGGGTGGGGAGGGGCTTCAGGTGTAAAAGGGGTTTGCACCATCACAAAGTCTACATAAGTGTTAACTATAAACAGATGAGTAAAGAGCAGGCAACCTAATTCTTTCTGAGCTTTGGTAAGATAGGCTGGAACCATGGAGTCCCACAGTAAACACTCTGTGTTATTCCAGTCCAGGAAGGCTTTTTCTGGGTCTGGGTATATTCTTATCTGGATAGAGCTAGGATTATGTACTACCATTCAATCACATTGGGAAGAGACAATATCCATTTTCCTACTGACATCAAGGCAGCCTTTTAAGTTTATCCAGACTTATTTTGGTTTGTGCAATAATCATAATAACAAAAAAAAAGCAAGGTTGGAGAACTATGTCTAAGAAAAATAAAGCCATTGTGTGCTCCAAGTTTCCTAGTGAAAGCAGCTTTGAAAACCCTTTGCTGCATCGCCACCAGAGTCACCTCAGCAAGCCTGGTATTCAGGCAGGTAGCTTGGGAACAAAGCAAATCTGCTTCAGGAGTAAACAGCTCTAAACCTCCACTGGCAGGACAAAAGTCTTCCTTCGCAATGTTTTCTACATGGTTCTGGCTTAGGGCCATTCACTTACCTCCCACCCTCTTTCTCCTGGGAGACAAAGGTACCATTGGGCTGAAGTGACAGGGGAGAGTTTGAATCAGATTTGTTATCGACATTACAGCCTTCAATTTCAACAAGAAGCTAAATCTGTCCCGGGCCTGCCTGACTACAGGAAAGCAGCCTTTCTAACCCCTGGAGCACTTGGCCAATTATGCACCTGCAAATATACCATACAAGACATTTCAGGTTCCTAAGCACTTTGAAAGCTGATACTTAAACAGGCTCAAGGGATCCCTATCACCCCACCTCAGATAATAGCAGCTTTGGAATCTGTTATTGGCACCAGAAAGAGTCCTCTGAAGTCACTGGAAAGCCATTTTTATTGTGCATTTTCAAACAAAGAACCTCACCAAAAGAACTTCTGTTACAAAATCAGGGTAGAGAGTTAAACTCATCTAAGAGTCAATTACCCTGGCAATTTTGTGAAGGGATGGGAAATGAGTGCTAGAAGAGTGTGGGGAGGGGGGAGCTGGGCTTTTAAAATCCCCTGGGCGAGAAGGGTGTTCCCACTGACTCTAAAACCCTAACGAATTCCAACAGAAGGGCCTTTGTGACTTTCTGGCTATAAAGTTTTTATGATTATTAACTGGGGAAATCTAGAATATGTGGAATTTTAACAATTGGCTTTATTTTGTTTGTGTTGGTGCTGGGGTTTGAACCCAGGGCTTTGGTAATGTGTCAGAGCTTTTTTGTCAAGGCTGGTGCTCTACCACTTGAGCCCACAGCTCTACTTCCAGATTGGCATTTTGGGTGGTTAACTGGATAAAAGAATGCCATGGACTTTCCTACCCTAGCTGGCTTCCCACTACAATCTTCAGATCTCGGCCTCATGAGTAGCTAGGATTACAAGCAGGAACCACTGGTGCCAGCTAATAATTGGCTTTCAACCTCCATTTGCTTCTTTTTGAAGAACTTGTTTTTTGTAGAGGGTGTAATAAAAAAAAAACAAGGTTCAGAATTTGTGTTGGCTACCCTGATATTTCTTGCTGAAAATCTACCTTCTTAAATATCTTACTTCCAATCACGAGGCAGATACCCTGTGTGCTGTTTATCTCAGAAAAGAAATACATGTGGGAAAAGCAATTTTCATCTCATTGCAATTAAGTGATGACCACCTGTTGTGGGATTAGTCTGCCATCTGCTGTTCAAAAGAGAAACAGCAGCAAAAAACAGGATGGAGGTAGATGGAAAACTTAGCTCCAAGGTGTCCTTCCATTGAAGAAAGGGTTTTCTATAGTTGAAATGGAGTCTGAAGGATTTTTTCATTCCAGACTGGTTTCAAACTGTGATCCTGTGGATTTCAGCCTCCTGAAGCCTGGGCCGTTTAATTCTTTTTGTTTATTTTTGGTGTGTGTGTGTGTGTGTGTGTGTGTGTGTGTGTGTGTGTGTGTGTGTGTGTGTGTGTGTGTGTGTGTGTGTGTGTGTGTGTGTGTGTGTGTGTGTGTGTGTGTGTGTGTGTGTGTGTGTGTGTGTGTGTGTGTGTCTTGGGGCTTGAACTCATAATACAACCTAGGCTGACTTTAAACTTTTCCCACTTCCGCCTCCTAAATAGCTGGGGTCTACAGACAAATACTACCATGCCAGGTTCTCTCTTTCTCTCTCATTCTCTTTCCCCTCTCCCTGTTAAACACATGCTTTGCCAGTGAACTACATCCCTAGGCTGTCCAAATTGCTTCTAGTGAGTATATATTAACTACAGAATGAAGGCAAAATTTAGTTCCCCTCAAAGCTGACAAGGCTCTAATTCTGTATTTTACTGAAAAACACCTAAAAACTCCTAGGTGACCATGAGCAAGTTTCTTCAGCATTCTGAAGCTCATGTCTTCCCATCTGCCATTCATTTCCTTCCCTTTCCAGGATGGATCATGACCAGCCCAGTAGTGGATAAGAACATATCCTGAAGAATATAATATCCTATATGATTTCCTTCTGATAATTCGTTTTTATCTACAAGTTCTTCCCAACTTATCCACATTACTGATTTCTTCCCTGACATTAGAAAAGGGAAAACATAAACTTCAACATAAAAAAAATTCAATTTCATTTCACTTAGCAAAATAATAAGACTTGAATATATTATTAAAAGGCACAATTGGAACTGGGCATATGGTTCAAGTAGAATATCTGCCTGGTCTATGTGAGGCCCTGAGTTCAATCATCACTATTGACAATTAGAAAACAAAAACCCAAGTACCCATGACTCACATCTGTAACTTAGCTACTCAGGAGGCTGAGATCTGAAGATCGTGGTTCAAAGCCAGCCCAGGCAGGAAAGTCTGTGAGACTTATCTCCAATTAACCACCAGGAAACCGGAAGTGGAGTTTGTGGCTCCTAGTGATAGAGCACTAGCCTTGAGCAGAGGTCAGGGACAGTGCCCAGGCCCTAAGCTCAAACCCCACGATGGACAGAAAAGAAAAGAAAAGAAAAAAACCCACCCTCCACTCAATAGTTCAAGTCCTACTGAATATTTTCTCAGAGCTTTGGATGGTCTACCACCTTAAATTGTCGCTGATGTGTTCTGTTTGGCTGGTCCCCCTTCCTTTAATATCTTGCTTACCCCAGCATCAGAGCATTGATGCTCCTCCAGCTTCACAGTTAGTTAAGCCAAATCCCAGATCAGAATCATTCAGTAGTTCAAAATACTAGTTTGGCATTCAATACCTTGGGGTTGAATTTAAGTCCTCAGATGTGTCAAATGATTTCCCACCTCTTTGATTTACTATTGTTGTTCCTACAACCATGTGCTTTCTGGCTTGTCTGCCCCCACAAGCTCCTGCCCATCTTTTGAGACTTAGTATAAATGTGAACTCTTCTTGAAACCTCCCTGGCCTTGTGGAATTGCCCAATTCTCCTGTGTACCACTTTTCTGCAAGGAGAGGAAAAAAAAAAAGCCAAACCTTCCAGCATAGACTATTGATCCTCCTGCTCCCGCTTTCACTAGGCTTTTCTCTGCCCCTCCCCCTTCCAACCTCTCCCAACACTCCCCCTCCTCCACCCGATGGTGGGTACTCTGAGCCACACCTCCCACCTAGCATTTTGCTGGTTAATTGGCGATAAGAATCTCACAGACTTTTCTGCCTCTTCCTGGCTTCAAATCCTGATCCTCAGATCTCAACCTTCTGAGTAGCTAGGATTACAGGCATGAGCCACTGGCGCCGGGCTCTGTCTGATCTTACCCCGGCCCCTTCCTTAGTCACTTCTGGCTTTTGCTTCTAATAACAACTCTAGAGAGCCGAGGAGGTCCTCAAGTTACTGGAATGGCTTTGATCCTATCCTTTACCCAGTATCTGGCAATTGAGGGATTCGTTGCGGGAGTTAGAAAGCTCAGGGTTCATGCTTCCGGATAGAATTTATACTCCTGAGTTCCCTTTGGGATTAAGTTCCTTTAGGGATTAAACTCCCCTCTCTGGGTCTTTGCCTGAAATCTTATCTTTGCTCATTTCTCCTCCCCCCCCCCCCTTCTGTATGCGACTTCCCTGGTGCTTGTCCTTGGAGCATGCCTGTCCTTACTAAATCTCTTACCTAGGAGACCCCGGCTCAGAATCGGCTTCTGAGAATCCCCAATGTGATACTAAGCATGTCCTTAGTTCCTGCTTTATGTCAGAATCTTCTGTGAGGTGTTGTATAAAGGCTATTTTGTGTGTTTTTTTTAGTTTGTTTTTATGTTTCTGTTTTCTATGGGGTGGGGTAGGGGTGGGATGGGGTTGAACTCAGGGCTTGGGCAATGTTCCTGGGCTTTTTTTGGGGGGGGCTCGAATTCTGGGCCTGGGCGGTGCCCCTCAGCTTTTCAGCTCAAGGCTAGCACCCTACCACTTGAGCCACAGCGCCATTTCCAGTTTTTTGGTGGTTCATTGGAGATTAGTCTCACAGACATTCCTGCCCTGGCTGGCTTTGAACCATGATCCTCAGCACTCAGCCTCCTGAGTAGCTAGGATTGCAGGCTACAGGCATAAGCCACCAACACCTGGCTCCCTGAGCTTTTTGTTGTTGGTAGTAGTGGTTTTGGTCTTGTGACCTGAACTCTGGACCTGGGCGCTATTCCTCAGTTCTTCAGCTCAAGGCTAGCGCTTTACCACTTAAGCCACAGCGCCATGTCTGGCTTTTTCTGCTTATGTGGTGTTGAGGAATGGAAACCAGGGTCTCAGGCATGCAAGGCAAGCACTCTACCACTGAGTCACCTTCCCAGCCCGTCCCTGAGTTTTTTGCTCAAGGTTAGCGCTCTATCACTTGAGCCACAGCTTCATTTGTGGGTGGTTTTTTTTGTTTGTTTGTTTTTTTGCTGGACTGAAGGTAAGAGACTAATAGACTTTTCTCTGGGCTGGCACTGAACCGTGATCCTCAGTAGTTAGGATTACAGTTGTGAGCCACCAGCACCTGGCTTATAAATTTTTCTTGCTAATGTAAAAGTCTAAAACAGATGTCTCCAATTGACTAATGTCTTCTAAGTAATGACTCAACAACCCAGAATTCTTCCATCCTTCCTCTTTATGGCTCTGCCCATACCTGCCTAACTCTTACCCTCTCTCCTTCCCTCCCTTTCCTTCCTTCTTTTCTTCCTTCTTTCTTCCTTCCTTCCTTTCCTTGATTCTCTTTCTCTGTCCTTCTTCCCTCCCTCCTTTCCTTCCTTCCTTCTTCCTTCTTTGGTGGTACTGTGGTTGAACTCACACCCAGCTTGCTTACTCACACCTAGCATTCTACCCTTGAGTCACACCTTTAGCCAGGCATTTTTGCTGGTTAACTGGAGATGGAGTATTGGAGAGTTTTCTCTCTGGCTGACTAAATGGATAGTCTCTGGATTTTTTTTTTTTTTTTTTTTTTTGGGTCCGGTCGTGGGGCCTGAACTCTGGGCCTGGGCGCTGTCCCTCAGCTCTTCAGCTCAAGGCCAGCATTCTACCACTTGAGCCACAGTGCCACTTCTGGCTTTTTTTCTTTTTGCTTATGTGGTGCTGAGGAATCGAACCCAGGGCCTCATGCATGCAAGGCAAGCGCTCTACCACTGAGCCACCTTCCCAGCCCTAGTCTCTGGATTTTAGCTCTTTTTTTTTGGGGGGGGGGGTCTGGCTGTGGGGCCTGAACTCTGGGCCTGGGCGCTGTCCCTCAACTCTTCAGCTCAAGGCTAGCGCTCTACCACTTGAGCCACACTGCCACTTTCGGCTTTTTTCTTTTTGCTTATGTGGTACTGAGGAATCAAACCCAGAGCCTCAGGCATGCGAAGCAAGCGCTCTACCACTGAGCCACCTTCCCAGCCCCTGGATTTTAGCTCTTAAATAGCTAGGATTACAGACATGAGGCCATTGGCACCTGGCCAGTCCTCAAGTTTTTTTGATTTATTGAAGTCCTCTGATATTTCTTTTTTTTTTTTTTTTCCATGTGTGAGTGGAAATAATGTGTACTTAGCTGTCTCATTCTGATCATTATGTGAGCTAAGTCATTTAAACTCCATGGAGAAAGTGCTTAGGTGCCATGGATGGGAAGAAGGAACAGAGACTGCCTTTTGACAAACACCAAATGAAAGTCATAATTTTTTCCTCTAAAAAAAAGACACGCTGGGTAAAAAGCCGAGCAAGTGTTTGTTGACTGACAGAAGAGCAGATGCCAACATCACTACCAAGTAGGTGCAGTAAATATATCCAGTCTTTCCAAGACAGACTGCTTTTTAGGAAAATGAAACTCTCACCTGTTTCTCCTTGGCTTTCTAGCTTCTCAGAAGGAGATCCATAAATCATTTTCTTTTGCCTCTCTGTCTCTTCCAAGGCCCTGAGAACAAAGTAAGGCTCTCCCTTAAGCTCCAAAGGCAGGAAAGTGGCAGCAGGATGCTGGTGGCTCACACCTGTAATCCTAGCTACACAGGAGGCTGAGATCTGAGGATTGCGGTTCAAAGCCAGCCCAGGCAGGAAAGTCCATGAGACTCATCTCTCCCATGAACCACCAGAACACCGGAAGTGGCGCTGTGGCTCAACTGGTACAGTGCTAGCCTAGAGCTGACCACACCCAGGCCCAGAGTTCAAGTCCCACTATCAGCAGCAATTAAAAAAAAAAAAACACCTGGAAATGGAGATGTGGCTCACTCAAGTCGTAAAATGCTAGCTTGGAGTGAAAAAGCTTCAGGAGAACACAAGGCCTGAATTCAAATCCCCATGCCAGCACAAAATTATGCAAAATTTCCAGACTAACCATAACCTGCCTTTTAAATATAGAGAATGTGAGCCATAAGGCTGGGAGCAGAGTAATAGATGAGAGACACCTGGATTTAATCCCAGCTCTGTCCCTTATCAGCTGTGTGCCTTTGAGTACTGTCTCCCCACTCCCCGCTTTGCTGGGCTTGGGCACTGTCCCCAGGCTCCTTTTTGCTCAAGGCTAGCACCCTACCACTTTAGCCACAGTGCCACGTAAGCATTTTTCTGTGATTAATTGGAGATGAGAGTCTCATAGATTTTCCTGTCCAGACTGGCTTTGAACCTCAATGCTCAGATCTCAGCCTCCTGAGTAACTAGGATTACAGGTGGGAGCCACCGGCGCCCAGTAAGTAAATTAGTTAATCCACCACACTTTAAGTGGGGATGATAATAAGGAAAATGTACCTCATAGGCCATTGATGATTAAGTTAACATAGCACAGTATTAGTCACTGAAGGCGCAACGATTATTAGTATAATTTTTTTTTTTTTTTTTTTTTTGTCGGCCGTGGGGCTTGAATAGTATAATTTTTTTTGAGACAAAGTCTCACAGTGCAGCCCAGATAGCCTTGAATTCTTATTTGTGTTGCCTCAACTCTGAGTACTGAACAGGCATGAACCACCACACTCCGAGGCATTTTTAAAATTATCATTATAGATTTTCCTTAGAAGGAAATCCTTGGTGCCAGGAGACTTGATGCTCATTAACATTTTTTTCAGTAGGAGAGTGTGAACTTGCACACAGTCAGCTTGCTTGCTTTGTTGGCACCCTACTAGTTGAGTCATACCTCCAGCCCTTCTATTTGCTAGCTATTTTGGAAATGGAGTCTATAATATTTTTCTGTCAAGGTTGGCTTCTAAGTTGATCTTCTAGATCTGAACCATAATCCATTGGCACCCAAATCACTAAATCTTCCTTCCCCCTTCCCCTTCCTTCCTGTTTTTCTCCTTCCTTCCTTTCTTTTTTGGTCAGTCTTGGGGCTTGAACTCTGGACCTGGGTGCTGTCCCTTGGCTCTTCAGCTTAAGGCTAACACTCTACCACTTAAGCCACAGTGCCCCTTCTGTTTTTCTGAGCAGTTTATTGGCGATAAGAGTCTCACAGACTTTTCTGCTTGGGCTGGCTTTGAACTACAATCTTCAGATCTCAGCCTCCTGAGTAGTTAGGATTACAGGCGTGAGCCACTGGTGCCTGGCCTCTTTCTTTCTTTCTCTTTCTTCTTGTCTTGAGGCTTGCACTCAAGGCCTGGTGCTCTTCCCATTTCTTTGGTTCAAGGCTAGTGCTCTACCACTTGAGCCACAGCTCCACTTCCAGTTTTTTAGAGATAAGAGTCTCATGGCCTTTTCTTCCCTAGATTGACTTTGAACTGTGATCCTCAGATCTCAGCCTCCTAAGTATCTAGGATTAGAGACATAAGCTACCAGTGTCCTGCTCATCATGGTCTTTCTGTAATTCCCTTCATAACCCTCTGAGATGATTTGCAGATATGGGAAATAAAGCTTGAAGAGGTCAGGTGAGGGGCTCAGAAGGTGGCTCAGTGGCAAAGTGCTTGCCTCGCATGCATGAGGCCCTGGGTTCGATTCCTCAGCCCCACATAAGCAGAAAAAGCCAGGAGTAGAGCTGTGGCTCAAGTGGTTTAGTGCTAGCCTTGAGCTGAAGAGCTGAGGGACACTGCCCAGGCCCAAAGTTCAGGCCCCACAACCGGCAAAAAAAAAAAAAAAAATTAGGTCAGGAGACTTGCTTGAGAATACATTGTGAGTGATGATTGACGTTGAGATCTGGTCTCATCTGTAACACACCACCTGCCCCGAGGTGAACTCCTCATTTACCTGTGACCCCTCATTCACTCATTCATTCCCAGATGAGACTCTTATCCCTGTCAAATACCCTCTAAAGTTCATGCCAAGGGTCCCGTACCCAAAGCTCCAGGATGACAGCAAGAGTGAGTTGGCCCAGATCCAACCTTGGGAAGAAGATTCTCTATGGATGAGTGACCCCAGGCCGTGCTAGGTGCAGGCCTCATGCCAAGGTCAGATATGTGTCATCCACCCCTGGATTTCTCAGTGCAGCCCACAGCCTGGGAGGTGGAGGTGGAACCACAGGAGGGAAGAGAAAGAGAGGAAATGACTTATAAAAAGAAGTCTCAGATTGAGTCACAAACTTGAGTGTTTTTTTTTTCTTTTTCTTTTCTTTTCTTTTCTTTTTTTTTTTTTTTTGCTGGTCGTGGAGCTTGAACTCTGGGCCTGGGCACTGTCCTGAGCGCTTCAGCTCAAGGCTAGCACTCTACCACTTGAGCCATAGCACCCATTTACCCACTTCCAGCTTTTTCTGCGTATGTGGTGCTGAGGAATCGAACCCAGGGCCTCATGCATGCAAAGCAAGCGCTCTACTCTGAGCCACGTTCCCAGCCCCACAAACTTGAGTTATAATCAGAGAGAAGGCTCTGGGGTGGGGAGAGGTGGGGCGGAAGTCTTTGTGAGTGAGAACCCTCACTGAGGCTAGGAAGTTCAAAGGAGTCAACTTCCCTCCAGGTGGTCTCCTTAGCCAGGGGGAAAAGTGTACTAGCAAGGAAGTTGGAGTCTATGCTCTGTCTGGAAGAAAGAATGGATGGATAATCTCAAACATGTGTTATAAGCACTTACTGTGTATCAGGCCTGGAGCTAGGTGCTTCTCTTCCCCTTGTTTTAACTGTACCACAAAGTAGGTACTACTATTAATTTCTACTGGAAAGATGGGGAAATCAAGGCCAAGAGGTTAAATGGCCTGTCCAAGGTCCACAGGTAAATAGCTAATATTGGACTGTAAGCCAGGACTGTGTATCCTTCAAGAAAAAAGTTAGTTGGGTGATGGTGGCTTATGCCTATAATCCTAACTACTCAGGAGAGTGAGATATGAGGATCACGGTTCAAAGTCAGCCTGGGCATGAAAGTCTGTGAGACTCTTATCTCCAATAAACCATAGAAAACCAGAAGTGGCTTGGAAGGTAGCTCAGTGGTAGAGCGCTTGCTTTGCACGCATGAGGCCCTGGGTTTGCTCAGCACCACATAAGCAAAAGAAAAAGAAAAAAGCTGGAAGTGGCGCTATGGCTCAAGTGGTAGAGTGCTAGCCTTGAGCTGAAGAGCTGAGGGACAGCGCCCAGGCCCAGAGTTCAGGCCCCACAACCGGACCCAAAAAAAGAAAGAAAGAAAGAAAGAAAGAAAGAAAGAAAGAAAGAAAGGAAGAAAGGAAGAAAGGAAGGAAGGAAGGAAGGAAGGAAGGAAGGAAGGAAGGAAGGAAGGAAGGAAGGAAGGAAGGAAGGAAAGAAAAGAAAGAAAGAAAGAAAAGAAAAGAAAACCAGAAGTGGTGCTGTAGCTCAAGTGGTCAAACACTAGCGTTGAGCTGAAGATCTGAGGGACAGTGCCCAGGCCCAGAGTTCAAGCCCCATAACTGACAAAAATAAACAAACAAACAAACAATAGAACCAGGACAGCCAGGTGGTGGTGGCTCTGCCTATAATCCTGGCTACTCAGGAGGCTGAGATCTGAGGATTGTGGTTTGAAGCCAGTCTGGGCAGGAAAGTCTGTGAGACTTCTATCTCCAATGAACCACCAGAAAGCTAGAAGTGGAGGTGTGGCTCAGGTGGTAGAACGCCAGCCATGAGTGAAAAAGCCAAGCAAATGTATGAGGTCCTGAGTTCAAGCACCAGTATCAACACATACAAAAAGTCAGGATAACCTAACCAAGACTGTACAGAAGCACCATACCGGCCTGCTTCCCCCGCCCTGGTTGATGCCCTCGTTGTTCCTGTCCACACTGTCTGCCCACCAGTGCCATCACAGTGAGCTGGACAGGAGGGAGGGCAGAGAGGTGGAGGAGGAGGTAGAGGCCACTGCAGGCCTGAGGCCTGCTCTCTCTCACTTATAGGCTACCCTCTGCCTGCCACAGTGGAGTGCAAGAGTTCCCTCCTGCTACTGTTGAGTCATTTCTCCCTTGAGCTCCCTAGAGTTAGTGGGAACCCCGCCCCCACAGGAAGCTACCCGGAAGACCTCAAAGTGGAGGAACTTTCCACTCTTGAGTGGGGGACTCCCTAGTGATGTGGTTGAGTTCTCCGTCACTGGGGGTATTCAAACTCACTGAGCATCATCTCAGGGGGTTGGGGGCTTTCTATTGTGGGCAGAGGTTGGGAATAGGCCAGTGAGTTTTTTTTTTTTTTTTTTTTTTTGTCAGTCATGGGGCTTGAACTCTAGGCTTGGGCGCTGTCCCTGCGCTCTTCAGCTCAAGGTGAGTGCTCTACTGCTTGAGCCACAGCTCCACTTCTGGTTTTCTAGTAGTTTATTGGAGATAAGAGTCTCATGAACTTTCCTGCCCAGGCCGGCTTTGAATGGAGATCCTCAGATCTCAGTCTCCTGAGTAGCTAGGATTATAGGCATGAGCCACCGGGGCCCGGCCCTGACTTTGAGATTTTATGGGTCTGAGAGAGAAAATTTAGCCTGTGCCTTAGGGTTGACTAGTAGAATATATAGAAGCTTTGGGCCAGATTGACCTTTGTTCACAACCTAGCTCACAGAATCCAGCTGTGGTGGCACTCGCTTGTAATCCACTAGGATTCCAACTCGGGAAGATAGTGAGTTTGAAGTCAGCTTGGACGAAAAAATAAAAGACTAGGCGCTGGTGGCTTATACTTGTAATCCTAGCTACTCAGTAGGCTGAGATCTGAGGACTGCAGTTCAGAGCCAGCCTGGGCAGAAATTCTGTGTGACTCTTTATCTCCAACTAACCACCAAAAAAGCCATAAGTGGAGCTGTGGCTCAAGTGGTAGAGTGCTAGCCTTGAGCAGAAACGCTCAGGGATAGCATTGATGCCCTGAGTTCAAGCCTCATGACTGACAAAATTAAAACAACAACAACAAAAGATTAAAAAAACAAAAACCCTGCCTCCTGGACACAGTGGTAGACACCTGTAGTCCCACTGATTTGGGTAGTTGAGGCCAGAAGTGGAGACTAGCCTGGGAAATATAACAAGATCCCCCTTCAATATGAAAAGAAATAAAAACATAAAACAGGCTCAACCACCTCCTTGTTGGGACTGTGAGCATGTTTCCTCCAGCTTTTTAATTCCTGGACACAGCTCACACCTATAATTCTAGCTACTCAGGAGGCTGAGATCTGAGGATCACAGTTCAAAGCCAGCCTGGGCAGGAAAGTCCCTGAGTCTCTTATCTCCAATTAACCACTAGAAAACCGGAAGTGGCGCTGTGGCTCCAAGTGGTAGAGCACAGGCGCTGCCAGTGTAAACAGGAACGCAATAAATCATGCTTACAGCTATTCAACTGCCAGATCACAGGTGGCCTTTCATGACAGTTGAGCAGAAGGATTGCATCCGCGTGTTAATCAAGGGACTGAATAGATGGCCACTTAACAAGAGCAGGAAACTGTGGATGTCTGTCTCTGAAATGATCTCATGATCATATCATGGTTTTCATAACCATGATACAGCGTGGGGAAAATGCAAAAATAAAAAATAAACCATCAGGGACTGATGTCTGGGTCAACCACTGAGAATCTGAGCCTTTGATGAAAGGGAACATGTCTGTACATCGGAACACTCCCCTGTGGGAACAGGAATCTTCTTCAAGACCTTGAGTTGGTATTCGTTCACTATGCATTCAGCCTAGGTGCTGGGCAACTCATGACCTTCTAAGATGGTCGGTAGGAAATTTACCAAGTTTCCTAGCTTGTTTTCTACTGTTTGCCCAGCTGGAACTAGAACTTTCTAACCACTATGCACTGCAATTGAGATCAGCCCCCTATAATGTAGGACTTTGTGACCACATGGCTGAAGGGGAAGGTGGTAGTCAATTCTTTGGAACATATAAGTAAGTCTTGGGTATTCTCAGAGCAGCATCCACAGAGTTTCAGAATTACACAGATCTTGAGTGTGAATTCCGCCCTGCCATTTAGCTGTGTCCTTGGGGCAAGCCAGTCACTAAGTCTCATTTTTTTTTTGTTGTTTGTTTGTTTGCCAGCCCTGGGCTTTGAACTCAGGGCCTGGGCACTGTCCCTGAACTTTTTTTGCTCAAATCTAACACTCTACCACTTGAACCACAGCAAAACTCCCAGATTTTTCTATTTATTTAGTATTGAGGAATCGAACCCAGGACTTCATGTATGCTAGGCAAGCACTCTACCACTAAGTCACATTCCCAGCCCTCTAAACCTCAATTTTATGGTGGGGGAAATAGGATTGATCAGATCTTGTCCACAGGAAGATCGAATGAAACGGAGCAAGGGAGGTGCTTGGTGCTCAGTACTCACACAAAATGAACAATTGCTTAGAGGACGTTCTACAGGTGCTCAGGAATTACCTGGGCATTATAAAGCAGAGCGAAGCTAGGGGTGTAGCTCAATGGCACAGCACTCACCTAGCATGTGCAAGGTCCTGGGTTTAAATCTCAGCACAGTAATGGCTTAAATGTGTCCCCTAGAAATTCATGCTTTGGAAACTTAATCCCTAAATGTGTATGTTAATAGTATCTGGAGGTGGGGAGTTGAGGAGGTAATTAGGTAATTAGGATCAGATGAAGAGAGATGAAAGCCAGCATCCTTCCTATCACCACTGATTCTCTTTGCCATGTTATGAAGCCCTCTTGGGTTTCTCAGTCTCCAGAACCATGAGCCAAATAAAACTCTGTACTTTACAAGTTACTTGGATTCAGGTATCTTGTTATGGCTACAGAAAAAAAAAAAAAAAAAAAAAGGCATGTTGTCTGTCAATGTGTTTCCCTCGGCTGGGCCTTGCTGGTGGGGGTGAGGTTTGGGCCAGGGAGTGGCTGCTCAGAGAGGAAAATTGTTGTCAGAGACACTGGGGCCTGTGAGTGGTTTCTGGAGTTCAGTGAATTTTTTTGGGGGGGTGGGGGGGGGTCAGCCGTGGGGCCTGAACTCGGCCTGGGCATTGTCCCTCAGCTCTTCAGCTCAAGGCAAGCGCTCTACCACTTGAGCCACAGCGCCACCTCCAGCTTTTTCTGCTTATGGGGTACTGAGGAATTGAACCTAGGGCCTCATGCATGCAAGGCAAGCACTCTACTACTGAGCCACCTTCCCAGCCCATTCGGTGAATTCTTAAAGGGCTGTCTTAATCTCCTAAAAAACTAGAATAAGCTTAATTATACAAACTTGATGTTTTCCTCAATGTGTTCATATTCACCCAATCATTTAATGCCAAGGGATAATCAGTGGTAATCTCCATTTAGTAGGCAAGGAACTGAAGCCTGGGGCATTCTAGTACTTTGGTTAGGGTTTGACTGCTGTGCTTCCCTTAGCACTATTGGCTAGTACTCTACAATTTGAGTCACAGCACCATTTCGTTTTCTTGTGATTAACTACAGAGAAGAATCTCACAGACTTTCCTGCCTGGACTGATTTCCAATCACAATCCTCAAATCTCAGCCTCCTGAGTAGCCAGGATTACAGGCCTGAGCCACTGGCGCCCAGCACTTGTCTTTTTCACTAAAGGTTGATGCTCTACCTTTTGAGCCTTATCTTTCCTTCTGGCTTTTTGGTGATTAATGGGAGATAGTATTTTTATAGCCTTTTCTTCCTGGGTTAGCTTTGAATAGTGATCCTCATATCTCAGTTCTAAGTAGCTAGGATCACAGGTGTGAGCCACCAGTGCTTGGTGCACAGTGCCTTCTCTTTCACTCATTCATTCAATAACGACTAGCTGAGGAACAGGATACTGTGTTCCAGGTGCAGGGCCTCTGGAGTGAGCAAAGCCCAGCCCATGTCCTTGGGTTTGAAGTCTGGTGGGGAGAAAACATCCTTAGTTGCTTCCAAAAGAACATGGCCTGCAGGGAGATAGAACATGTCACCAATACAGCCTGAGCTATCCAAGTGGGCTTCTTAGAGGTGTCATTAGAATTCTCCTCAGGGAAGAGTAGCTGTTAGCCAGGTCATGTGGCAGGGACGACAGCAGCGGCAGGAACATGACAGGTTCAGGTCTTGTGAGCCATTTAGGGACAGATAGAAATGCTAACAGTGGAGGCTCAGCAGATGACAAAGGACATAGAGAGCAGGCTGGGTACCTCATTATTTTGTGGACAGCGATGGGTCATGTCAGGGGAAGTGCTGGTTTAGATTTGTGGTCTTAAAGAGAGAATGTGGAGGGACACAAATACTGGTAAGCATGGGCAGATTATTGCAAAGAACAAAAATATGAAGAGGAGAGAGAGGGATAATGGAGAGGTAGTGACGGATACCCCAAATACATAGAAAACAGAAAGTGGAGTCGTGGTTCAAGTGGTAGAGTGCCAGCATTGAGCAACCCCTCCTCTCCCCCCCCAAAACAAGCAGAGTTGGAAGCTTTGAATTAAAACTCTAGTCCCAGCACAAAAAAATAAAACAAGCCGAGCATCAGTGGTTCATGCCTGTAATCCTAGCTACTCAGGAGGCAGAGATTTGAGAATCGCAGTTCAAAGCCAGCCTAGGCAGGAAAGTCCATGAGATTCTTTTTTTTTGTCGGTCGTGGGGCTTGAACTCTGGGCCTGGGTGCTGTCCCTCAGCTCTTCAGCTCAAGGTGAGTGCTCTACCACTTGAGCTACAGCCCCACTTCCGGTTTTCTGGTGGTTTATTGGAGATAGGAGTCTCACGGTCTCTCCTGCCCAGGCTGGCTTTGAACCGCGATCCTCAGATCTCAGCCTCCTGAGTAGCTAGGATTACAGGCGTGAACCTCCAGCGCCCAGCCTAGTCCATGAGATTCTTATCTCCAATAAACCACTTAGAAAACCCGAAGTGGTGCTGTGGCTCAAGTGGTAGAGTGCCTTGAGCTGAAGAGCTGAGGGACAGCGCCCAGGCCCAGAGTTCAAGCCCCACAACTGACAAAAAAAGAAAGAAAGAAAGACAGAAAGAAAGAAAGAAAGACAGAAAGAAAGAAAGAAAGACAGAAAGAAAGAAAGAAAGAGACAGAAAGAAAGAAAGAAAGAAAGAAAGACAGAAAGAAAGAAAGAAAGAAAGAAAGAAAGACAGAAAGAAAGACAGAAAGAAAGAAAGACAGAAAGAAAGAAAGACAGAAAGAAAGAAAGAAGGAAAGAAAGAAAGAAGGAAAGAAAGAAGGACAGAAAGAAAGAAAGAAGGAAAGAAAAAAAGGAAAGAAAGAAAGAAAGAAGGAAGGAAAGAAAGAAAGAAAGAAGGAAAGAAGGAAAGAAAGAAGGAAGGAAGGAAGGAAGGAAGAAAGGAAAGAAAGCAACATAAACAAAATACATAGTAAAGAGAATTGATGGGATCAGGATACAGAACGGACGGAACGAGGTTTGAAGTTCGGACTGGCATGTGGGTCCCACAGTGGGTAAGCTTGGAAAGTGTTAGAACAGGAAATGTGGGTTTCACTCTACAGACAGACAAACTGAGCCTGAGGCATATATGGGGTGGGCTAGGGTCTCAGTAGCACACATTACCAGGTGTTCAGGAGAGCTCCTGAGCCCTTGGGACCCCAACACAATCCTCCCTGTATGTACTTCAGGAAACTGCTGAGCTCCTGGCCAGCACCAGAGCCCGAGCTGCTGTGTCTCTCCCCACCACAGGACTTCATCTCCTCTGAGGCCCTGGCTTTCTCAGCTGTAAAGTGGTGAGCTGAGCGCCAATGGGCAGAGCCCCGCTTTCCTACAGCTTTGAATCTTGTCAGCCTGGAGGCCCAAGTTTGCTGTTTCATATCTTGGTTGCCTTTGCCAGTGCCTCCTCTGCGTCTCCATTAAGGCTGTTTGTACCTGGGCCCAGACAGGTTGGTTCTTCTCTGCTTAGCACCCAGACCAGCACTTCCCTGACTTCTCCCAGCCAAATCTAGAGGAGATCCATGAGTCACATTTTGATTTTTTCCTTTTCTTTTCTTTTTTCTTTTTTGTCAGTTAACTCCGGCCTGAACACTATCCCTCAGCTCTTTAGCTCAAGGCAAGCGCTCCACCACTTGAGCTACAGCACCACTTCTGGTCTTCTGGTGGTAAATTGGAGTCTCACGGAATTTCCTTCCCAGGCTGGCTTTGAACTGTGATCCTCAGATCTCAGCCTCCTGAGTAGCTAAGATTACAGGCATGAGCCACCAGCACCTGGCGCTCTCTCTCTCTCTCTCTTTTTTCCCTCTGGTAGTAGGGCCTGAATTCTGGGCCTGGGCGCTGTCCCTCAGCTCTTCAGCTCAAGGCTAGCACTCTACTACTTGAGCCACAGCGCCACTTCAGGCATTTTCTGCTTATGTGGTGCTGAGGAATCGAACCCAGGGCCTCATGCATGAAAGGCAGGCACTATACCACTGAGCCACTTTCCCAGCCCCTTTCTCTTCTCTTTTACATCCAAACTGCCAGTAAGTGCTGTCACCTTCACAGCATACCCTACTCTACCCACAACTTCTACAATCCAAGCCAACCACTGACCCGGTCACACTGTGCCTGCTGTCAATACTCTATGTAGCAGTCAGCAATCTGTTAATAATGTAAATCAAATCAGGGGTGCAGTTCAGTGGTGGAACATATTCACTTCCTCTTCACTGGCCATGGTAGTGCATGCCTAGAGTCCCTGTACTTGAGAGGATAAGGCAGGATTTCAAATTTGAGGCCAGTCTAGACTACATAGCAAGCTAGATAATTCAGTGTCTCAAAAAACAAAATACAGGGCTGGGAAGGTGGCTCAGTGGTAGAGCGCTTGCCTTGCATGCATGAGGCCCTGGGTTCGATTCCTCAGCACCACATAAGCAAAAAGAAAAAAGCCGGAAGTGGTGCTGTGGCTCAAGTGGTAGAGTGCTAGCCTTGAGCTGAAGAGCTGAGGGACAGCGCCCAGGCCCAGAGTTCAGGCCCCACGACCGGACTCCCCCACCCCCCACCAAAAAAAAATACAGCTGGGCACTGTGGCAAGTCTATAATCCTAGGTACTAAGAGATCTAAGGATCATGGTTCAAAGGCAGCCTAAACAGGAAAGTCTCTGGGCCTTTTATCTCCAGTTAACCACTGGAAAATGGAAGTGGTGCTGTGGCTCAAAGTGGTAGAGCACTAGCTTTGAGCAAAGAAGAGCTCAGGGAGTGTTCAGGCCCAGAATCCAAGCACCATGATCACAACCACACCAACAGAAACAGCTCAGGTAGAGTGCTCAGGCCCTGACAAGCTCCACAAATGACAATAACAATAACAAAAATGGTGTTAGAGATTGAACCCAGGGCCTCCAGCGTGCAAGGCACATGCTCTACCTGAACTATGTGCATAGCCCTTTAATCCTAGCTTGCATTAAGTTCAACATGACTGGATTCTGCTTCCTTTCCACCCTTATCCTGGGCAAACCCTGGGTGAGAGGTCACAGCAGCCTCAGCCTTCACTCTGGTCCTTGAGTACGCCCTGTCTACTCCCCTTTCAGGGCCTTTGTCCTAATCCTGCCTCTACCTTTTGCTCTTGGCTGGCTCCTTCTCACCATTCAGTCTTAGCTTTTGGGCGATTCCTCCCCAGAGTGGTCTTTCCCACCCCAACTCTGCTAAGGTCTTATATACAGTTTGTTAATTTTCTATTTCCTTTACAAAGAGCTAAGAGCCATGACCTTGTTTTCTACCCAGATCACCAGTGTCTGACCAGGGGTTGGCCAGGTGTTTAGAAGGTATTTCTTGCCTGGGAATACATCATTCCCCTCCCTCTCTGAGCCTATTTCTCCATCCATATGATGGAGATTACTACATAGTAGTAACTATCTCATAAAACTGTTCAAGATTAAATGAGACAGAGTCCAGGTATTGGTGGTGGTTCATGCCTGAAATCCTAGCTACTCAGGAGGCTGAGATCTGAGGATCATGGTTAGAAGACAGCCCAGGCGGAAAAGTCCATAAGACACTTTGATTAACCAGCAAAAAGCCAGAAATGGAGCTGTGGCTCAAAGTAGTACCTTCCCTTAAGCAAAAAACAACAACTATTAATGTACACTGCCAAGGCCCTCAGTTCTAGCCCCAGCATGGGCACAAACATAAATAAATACAATGAGATAGGTGTCTAGGGTGGAGCTCAGTTGGTAGAGCTACACAGGTGAAGCCTTCCATTGGCTTCTCAGCACTACAAAAAATTAAATAAGGTCCGTGTGGGGCACAGGCACAGTCCTGGCACTTGTCATTACTGTCATCAATACCATAATGGAATGCCCTGGCAGGAAGGAATGGGTAGGGCCAGTGGGATTCCTGCACTCTCTCCAGCAGCTGGGCTAACTGGCCCAGATCCACTTTCCGTGGCTGTCCAAGTCCTCTCTACCTGGTAGCAGAGAGCAAGCAAATTCAAGAGCGTTTGTACAAGTACAGACGAGTGTGCTTCGACTCGGCTCTAAGTTTATTAGAAAGGCCATGGACAGATGAACCCTGAGTTTCCAGCTGAGGAAGAAATGCAAACAGCCTCTGCCCCTGGTGACCTGTCCCCCTGGTGTGTGAACTGTTGAGTGGCGGACATGACCCAAGTCCGCCAGAAAGTGCTGTGGGTGTCCACCTCCCTGGGCCGCCTGCAGGGGCCCACTGGTGGGCGACGTGAATGCTGGTGCTTGGAGCGGGGAGCCGGAAGGAGCAGGGTCCTCTGCTCTAGCAGAAAGTGGTTCTAGACCCTCAGTGGAACAGAACGGAAAAGGAGCTGGCTGGGGAACAGAGCTGAGGCCTGCTAAACAGCCCACGGCCCTGCAAGGCGACGCTGCGCTGACTGGAGAGGTGTGTGCCGATGGCTCCTGAGGCCCAACTGTGGGGGTTCCCAGAGCAGGGCCTCAAAGCTGCTAGAAGGAGTCTTAGCCACAGAGAGCCCCAGGGTGACTCAGTGTCCCTCCTGGGGTTGCACTGGCTATTTGTGCTCCCAGAAAGGCAAATGGATCTTGTAATAATCCATTAGTGGTTGATGCCATTTTTTTTTCCCTTAAAAAAAAAAAAAAGGAGTTTGTACAGTGACTGTCATCCCGCAGCGCCTGAGCCAGGAAGATTCCGTCTTGGGGAAGGAGAAGGCACTTCACACCCTCACTGGGGTGATCTGGGCTGGCTGCTTCCCGGGGCCCCTTGGGGCTCCTGCTCACTTTGGCCCTGGGACTCAGGCTTGCCCCTTCTGGGAAAGACGCTGCTTCCATGGAGTTAGCACTGCCCTGCGGCTCACAGGGTGGTAGATGGCAGCTTCCTCACCCGCCGCTGGGCCAGGATCGATGACTCGATGGGCTTTAGCTGGGGGGTGGGCTTGGAGCTGTTAAGTGCAGAGTATGTAGCGGCCATGGCTCCCTGAGAGAGAAGACAGAGGTCTGAGCACAATCGTTTAGAGGGTAGAGGGGTCCCACCGCATGCCCAGCCCTGTGTGCAACCTCCACAACCTTCAGTTCCTGCTTCTGCCTCCCCTATTAGACTGGAGTCTCCAGAGGTGAGCAGCTGTGTCCCCCAGGGGACTCAGGGAGCCCCGTGATGCTGCCATCCGTTCCTCTGGGGCTCCCTGAGGCCAGGACTATGGTTTCTGTCCTTTTTTTGTTGTTGTTGTTGGCCGTGGGGCTTGAACTCTGGGCCTGAGCGCTGTCCCTGCACTCTTCAGCTCAAGACAAGCGCTCTACCTCTTGAGCCACAGCACCACTTCCAGTTTTCTGAGTGGTTTATTGGAGTTAAGAGTCTCATGGACTTTCCTGCCCGAGCTGGCTTTGAACTGCGATCCTCAGATCTCAGCCTCTTGAGTAGCTAGGATTACAGGCGTGAGCCACCAGCGCCCGGCTGGTTTCTGTCCTTTACTTACCTCCTCGGTCCTGTTCCAGTCATAGCATCTTCTGCTCTGCCACCCCAAGTCCCGCCCACACTGTCTGAGCTTGCCCCTCCCACCTTCCTGTGCCCACCTTCACAAGCTGCAGGTCCTGATGGGACAGCTGGCTCTGGGGAAGCTTATCTTTCTGGGTGATCCACGGGTGCTGCAGGACCTGCTTGGCTGTGAGGCGCTGGTGAGGGTCTACGTGGAGCATCTTAGACACCAAGTCCTGGAGGTATAGTGGGCAAGGGAGTGAGGGGAAGGGCAGCACGGTAGCCGTGGGACACGGGGGTCTGAACCTTTCCCCTGGCTCCTGTAATCCATGTCCGACTCAGCCAAGGCCACCCCAGATCCAACCCAGGCATGGCCCAATGCGGGCCTTGGGTGCTTCAGGCACTTCCAGCTGCCCTTCCTGTTTCTCCTTCGGAAAGCCATGTGGGAAAATGGTGGGCAAGGCCTCGGGGCTGGGAGTCAGGCAGACTTAGGTTCAAACCCGAGTCCATTCATCAACAGCAGTGACTTCAATTCTCTGAGCTTTGTTTCCTCTCTGAGAAACGGAGCTAACAGCACCTGCCTCATGGGTTCCAGGTCTGGCTTAGAGGCTCCCAGGAACCGAAGCTGTTGCCAATATGAAAAACTCAAATGCTATCTCCTTCCAGAAGGGCTGTGCAGGTATGAGCAGGTGCTCTGTGGGCCTCTGTGCACAGGCCTGTATCTCCCCCCACACTGTCTCCACAGAGTAGGAGCCTGTCTCCCACAAAGCCGGTGGAATGATCGCCAAGCTACCCAGACAAATGAGAGGGATTTGTAGACAGGGATCTGTGGAATATTCCACTGGCCAGAAATGTTTGGGAAATGTAGAGACCTTGGCCTGCTCCTGCAGGACTCACCTTGGCTGTTTCCGAAACTGTGTTCCAATTCCCCCCACTGAGAGTGAACTTCCCACTGCCGATTCGGGTCAGGATCTCCTCCGGTGTATCGCTGGGCCCATTGGCAAATGGAGTGTATCTGGAGAAACAAACAAAAAACAAACCCATACCATCGATACAGTCTTGGCCTCCATCATGAGCCAAGGAGAGGTGGTAGCAGGGCCATGTCCTAGGGCGGGGCTGAGTCTCTGCCATCAGGCAAGCACCAGCCCCATCTCCTTCCTCACTTCTGCTTTTACCTCCTTGGACGCAAGCCTGCTAAGGTGATCACTAGGGCCGGAGGAAGGGACAGCAGCGGCCGGGGCTGGGAACTCACCCGGCCAGCATGGTATACAGTAGGATGCCCAGGCTCCAGATGTCACAGCCTTCATCGTAGCCCTGGCGTTTCAGCACCTGACAGGAAAGCGGGGGGAGGGTGTTCACTCTGAGACACAACAAAAGGGGCTGCATACTGCCCCCGCACCCCAAGGGAAGGAGTAGCTGAGTCTCCGCTGATCTTTCCTGGGCATCCGGGTCAAGCATACAGACTCGGCAGCCCTGAATAGTGTGGGACCCCTAGGAGTGGAACTAAGTCTTCCTGTCGCCCCCACTCACCTCGGGTGCCACGAAGTTGGCTGTGTAGCAAGGCGTCATGAGGAGCCCGTTCTCGGCCCGCAGCTGCTTGGCGAAGCCGAAGTCACAGATGCGCAGGCACTCGGGGTTCCCAGACTCGTCCACGTATAGGATGTTGCTGGGCTTGAGGTCCCTGTGGACAACCTAGGACCAGAGACCTGGGGTCAGGCCGTGACAGGGGGGCTGGAGCCAGGTCCACTAACCGTCAGGGATGAGACAAGCCCAGAGAGGAGGAAAGCCCTGGAATCCCAGAGGAGAAAGGGCTAAAATGGGGGCTAGGCAACTGCGAATAGAGCCTTCTAGAAATCTCCATGTAGGTGTCTACTAAGTAGCTCTAACTCAATCTGCCCAACACTGAACTCCTAGTTTCTCCCTTCAGTCTAGTCATGTGAAATCTCATCTAAGGTAACTCCATCCTTCTTAGGTCTATTTTTCCATGTTCTCTCTTTCTCTCTCCCACACCCCTCCCCCTCATGCCAGACCTGGGGCTTGAACTCAGGGCCTGGGCACTGTCCTTTCCTACTCAAAGCTGGTGCTCTACCACTTGAATCACAACCTCCACTTCTAGCTTTTTTTACTGGTTAATTGGAGATAAGAGTCTCACAGACTTTCCTGCCTGGGCTGGCTTTAAACTATGATTCTCAGATCTCAGCCTGAGTAGCTAGGATTACAGGCATAAGCCATTGGAGCATGGTCTGTTTTCTTATTCTCATTTTCCTCAATCTATCAATAAACTCCGTTGGTGTACTATTAAAAGTATATTCAGAGTCCAATAACTCTTGAGTCCCCATTATCCTCATTAGTCTTCCTACTTCCCCTCCCACCTCCAATAGCTTGTCTCAACAGATGCTAGAGCAAGCCTGTTAGAAATCGGGCCATACTGTCCAAGCTTAAAAACCCCCACGGTTTCCACTCTTCAGAAGAAAGTCCTAGTGAGGTGTGGTGGTTAGAATGCACCTACAGTGCCAGCTACTTTGGAGGCTTTGGCAGGAGGATCACTTGAGCCCAGAAGTTCCAAGGCCAGCCTGGGCAGTAAGTGTAACTCCATCTCAAAAAGAAAGAAAAAAAAAGTGGGGACTAAGAAGGGAAGATTCAGTTAGGGACACCAAAGCCCAGTTAGGGAGGATGAATTAGTTCAGTTTTTTTTTTTTTTCCTACAGTAGGATAACCATTGGTTAAAAACAATGTATGAGAGGCTGGGCCCCAGAGGCTCATGCCTGTAATCCTGGATAACACTATATTCTAAAAATGACTAGAAAGGTAAGAAATTCCCAACACATAAAAATGATTAAACTGGGCACTAGTGACTCACGCCTGTGATCCTAGCTACTCAGGAGGCTGAGATCTGAGAATCCTATTCCAAAGCCAGCCTAGACAGAAAAGTCCATGAGACTTTTTTTTTTTTTAATTTGAAACATTTAATGATAATCAACCTTGGTGTTGGTTTTTTGTTTTTTGTTTTTTTCTGCTTATGTGGTGCTGAGGAATCGAACCCAGGGCCTCATGCATGCAAGGCAAGCACTCTACCATGAGCCACCTTCTCAGCCCCCATGAGACTCTTATCTCCAATTAACCACCAGAAAACCAGAAGTGTCACTGTGGCTAACGTAGTACAGTGCTAACCTTGAAGAAAAGAGCTCAGGGTCAGGCGCAGGCCCCGAGTTCAAGCCCCATGACCAACCAAGAAAAAAAAAAAAAAGGATTTATACTGCTCATAATTCCATATTAATATGGAAATGCTTATTACTGAGTTGATATTATTATACACTAAATATACAATGTATCAAATTATAATAATAATAATTCTTTCTACTTTGCTGAGGCACAGATGACACTTGCAGGAAGCAAGGATAGAGAAGGTGGCAATCTTACGCTGCATCGAGAAATGACTAATGACGAAGGGAACCGTGACCCCTGGGATGGGCGAGGGATGCCGCTTAGGAAAGCTGCACAGGTGTGGGTGCTGCCTGACCTGCAGCTGTGTTATGGGGATGTGATGTCACACCTGCCACACTCACTGCATGGAAAGTTACAACAGGCTGGCCACCTGAGAGTGAAGCCAGGCTGGGTGGGAACAATCTAAAAGGGGCAAAAGCTCCTTGGTGACAGCTACAAGGCTGCAACTTAGGCCTGGTGTTTTAAAAACACCAAATCACCAAACCTTTATTAAACTAAACTCAACATGACAAAAACACCCCACCTCTCACAGGCCAAACAAAATAGGTGCTCAGGCCAAAAGCAACCAGACACACCAAGCTGTGCCCTCTGACTCAGCTATGATGTCAGCCACAGAAGACCAGACTAGAGTGTGAGCCTGGCTTTATGACTTTCCAAGCCTCTGTCTTCTTACCTGGAAAAGGGGCTCATAACTGTGCTTAATGCCCAGGGTTGTAGGAAAGAACAGACATACTCAGCACAGGGCTTGGGAAATAGCAACTCGTCTCAGCAACTGCCTGGGCTGAAGCCCGTGCAGCACTGCATGTTGAGATACAGTGACCAGCCCAGCTCTAGTGACTCACATCTGTAGTCCTAGCTACACAGAAGGCTGAGATCTGAGGATCATGGTTCAATGCCAACCCAGGCAGAAAAGTCCATGAAACTCATCTCCAATTAACACCAAAAAGCCAAAAGTGGAGCTGTGAGAGTTGTGACTCAAATGGTAGAGCACCAGCCTTGAGCAAAAAAATAAGTGAAATCTCAAGCAAGACCCAGTACACACACACACACACACAGACACACACACACACACAGACACACAGACAGACACACAGACACACACACACACACACACACACACACACACACACACACACACCTGTTAAATTACTAAACGAAAAAAAGGAGCAAGGTGCTGGTGGCTTATGCCTGTAATTTTAACTATTCAGGAAGCTGAGATCTGAGGATTGCAGTTCAAAGTCAGCCCAGGCAGGAAGTCTATGAGACTTTCTTTTCTTTTCTCTTTCTTTCCCTTTCTTTCTTTCCCTTTCTCTCTCTCTCTCTCTCTCTCTCTCTCTCTCTCTCTCTCTCTCTCTTTCCCTTTCTTTCTTTCTCTCTCTCTCTCTCTCTTTCTTTCTTTCTTTCTCTGTCTCTGTCTCTCTCTCTTTTGCCAGTCCTGGGCCTTGAACTCAGGGCCTGGGTGCTGACACTGAGCTTCTTTTGCTCAAGGCTAGCACTCTACCACTTGAGCCACACTGCCACTTCTGGCTTTTTCTGTTTATGTGGTACTGAGGAATCAAACCCAGGGCTTCATGCATGCTAGGCAAACACTCTACCAATAAGCTACATTCCCAGCCCCCATTAGACTCTTATCTCCAATTAACCACCAAAATACTATAAGTGGAGCTGTAGCTCAAAGTGATAGAGCATTAGCCCTCAGCAAAGGAGCTCAGGGAAAAGCACCCAGGCCTTGAGTTCAAGCCCTACAACTACCCCCCCCACTCCCCTACCCCACAAAAAAAAAAAAAAAAAAAAGGGAAAGGGGAAAAGCTTCTAATGGCTCTCCTGACAGAGGAAATTTGGGGTACTGGAAACACTGCATTTAGTGATCTAAAAGCCAATTCTGTGATGTTACTGAAACAAATGGGGTGAGCAATGGATCTGGCCCTTAGCTTCTACTGGATCCCTAGGTTATAGACAATAGCTATGTGCCACGAATGAAAGCCCAGAGAATCCTTCCACATGCCGCCACAAGCAGCTCCCATGTCCTCCTCACTGACCCTGATATTTGGAAAGAGCCAGAAAGATGAGTGATGTATGAACTTATGGCTTTCTTCAAGTGGCTGTCTGCATCTGAGCTTGTACAACCTTGTGGAGGGGCTCACTACTTTTGCAGAGAGCTCCCTATTCTAGAAAGTTCTTCCTTACTCTAAGCCTTGGGTAACTCACTGGTAACTCAAGTAACTCTGCTGTGTCTTCTCGGTTGTGGGGCTTGAACTCTGGGTCTGGGCACTGTTGCTGAGCTCTTCAGCTCAAGGCGAGTGCTCTAACACTTGAGTCACAGTGCCACTTCTGGTTTTCTGGTGGTTTATTGAAGAGTCTCACAGAGGTTCCTTCCCGGCTGGCTTTGAACTGTGATCCTCAGATCTCAACTTCCTGATTAGCTAGGATTACAGATGTGAGCCACCATTGCCTGACTCTACTTCAGTCTCATTAGGACTGGGATTATAGGTGTCCCCCACCATGTCTGGCTCTTTTTTTTTTTTTTTTTCCCCAGTATTAGGGATGGACCCCAGCACCTTTCAGATACTGGACAAATGTTCTGGTATGACGTCATATCCCTTAGGAGTAACTTTAACTAGTACTCACTTGAGAACAAAACAGGAAAAGGAAACACATTTGCTCTCTGATCTGACATGTTTAAATATTAGTCTGTTTGCATTGGCCACTTCAGAAACCTAAGGCACTTGAAACATGACCATTAAAAACACATGTGGTAACCAAAGTGAACCTTCAGCTAAGGGGTAAAGTTCTTCTTCATAAAAGAATAATCCTTAATAAATTAGATGAAATCAGACATTGCCTCTAATAAAATAATTGAGCGAAAGATCCTGACAGGATGAAATTATTAGGTGAAGGTCTTTTTGTGTATGTGCTAGTACTGGAGCTTGAATTTAGGGCCTTATGCTCGTGCTTGGATTTTTCATTCAAGGCTGGAGTCTATCATTTAAGGCACAGTTCCACTTCTGGCTTTTTGATGGCTTATCAGAGATAAGAGTCTCATGGATTTTTTCTTTCCTGGATGGCTTTGAACCACAATTCTCAGATTTCAGCCACCTGAGTAGCTAGTATGACAGGCATGAGCACAGTACCCAGCTAGATAACAGTCTTCAAAATAAGGAGACGGCACTATGACTCAAATAGTGGAGTGCTTGCCTTGAGCTGAAGAGCTCAGCGACCGTGTCCAGACCCAGAGTTCAAGCCCCACAACTGACAAAAAAGTAAAAATAAAATAAATAAGGAGAGGGGCCTGGTACCATCTAATGCAGAACAGGAAGCAGGGACTGCAGATGTGAGGCAGGATGAAATGACATTGTGGGTGGAGGAACTTGACATTTTCTTTTTTCTTTCTTTTTTCTTTGTTTTGTCATATCCTCTTTTATTGTTTAGTAGCAGAATGCCCAACACTGAACATAATTACAACTATTGGTTGTGCAAAAGTAGAGCTACTGTATAAGTACAAATCAGAGATCTAATTTCTCTAAGTAAATACTTTAAGATCCTACAAGTGCATGAACTCTACATCTGGGAGAGAAGCTGCCTCCGCTGTGGACCAGGAATGATATCATGATTTCCCCACCCCCGCCCCAGCAATACGCCAAATAAGGTGCCAGTGGTCAGACAGGGTCACAATGAGCTGACCTCCCCCCTCCCCCCTCCCCGGTCCCCAGCTCCTCTTTGTGCTGTTATATTAGGGCTTAAACTCAGAGCCTGGGCACTGTCTTTTAGCTTTTTTTGCTCAGGGGAGGAGCTCTACCACTTGAGCCAGGTGCTCCACTAACAGCTTTTTGCTGGTTAATTGGAAATAAGAATTTGAAGCTTGCTAGGGCTGGCTTCAAACCTTGATCCTCAGATCTGTGTTCTAAGTAGGTAGAGTTACAGATGTGAGCCACTAACACCCAGCCAATGAGCCCTTTTTCTAGAGTCTTCCTCAGTCCTCTATAGACAGGATAAGGACAAATTTGAAGCTGAATCTAACAAAGACTTTAGAGCACCTTGCACTTTACAGGAAATAGGGGCAATAGAAAATAATGCAAATCGGGCTGGGAAGGTGGCTCAGTGGTAGAGCACTTGCCTTGCATGCCTGAGGCCCTGGGTTCGATTCCTCAGCACCACATAAGCAAAAAGAAAAAGCCAGAAGTGACGCTGTGGCTCAGGTGGTAGAGTGCTAGCCTTGAGCTGAAGAGCTGAAGGACAGTGCCCAGGCCCAGAGTTCAGACCCCACGACCGGACCCAAAAAAAAAGAATGCAAATCATGTTGCCCGGAAATGTAGAGACAAACTCAGAATGTGGGACATTCCACAGAACACCTGACCTCTTCCCCAAGGCAGAGGGGCTCACTGTGGAGGTGACATGGGTGTATACAGAACATTTCTATGCAAATTCTATTTCAGGTTAAAAAGAAAAGGCTGTGTGTGGTAGAACACCCCTATGCACCCCAGCGCTTGGGAGGTAGAGAGAGAAGGATCATGAGCTTTAGGCCAGCCTGGACTACACAGTGAGTTCCAGGCCAACCTGGGCTATATAGTTAAGAACCTGCCACCTCCAAAAACCACTACTACCACCACTACCACCAACAGACCTAATTAAGCCAGGTGTGAGGCAGTCTTAGATACTCAGGAGGCTGAAGTAGGAGGATCACATGAATCTGGAAGTTCAAGACCAGCCTGAGAAACATAGCACGATTCTGTCTGAAGAACAACAACAAAAACCTCTGAGACATAATAATGGATGAAATAAATGTGTGGACTTTGCAGAGATTATGATTGTAATAAATCAGCTATAGAGACTGGAAATGTGGCTTAGTGGTAGAGTGCCTGCTTAGCATTCATGAAGCTCTGGGTTCAATTCCTCATAAACAAAATTCCTCCACATAAACAAAAAAAGAAGTGGCACTGGCTCAAGTGGTAGAGTGCTAGCCTTGAGCAAAAGAAGCTCAGGGACAGTGGCAGGCTCTGAGAGTTCAAGCTCTAGGACTGGCAAAAAAAAAAAAAATCAGTTATAAAAATACACTTGTGGCTGGGCACCAGTGGCTCATACCTGTAATTTTAGCTACTCAGGAGACTAAGATCTGAGGATCGTGGTTTGAAGTCAGCTGTGGCAGAAAAGTCCATAACACTCCAATTAACCACGAGAAAACCAGAAGTGGCTGGGCAAGCACTCTACCACTAAGTCACATTCCCAGCCCCCGTTTTACTCTTCTTACTTATAAAGTAGGCTTTCTCACAGCACCCAACTCAGGGTTGATGTGAAACTCAATTTAGATAATGTAAGGACCAAGCATGGGCCAGGTGTTGGTAACTTACGTCTATAATCTAGCTACTCAGGAGGCTGAGGTGTCTGCCTGAGCAGAAAAGTCTAAGACTTACCACCATTAACTAGCAAAAAGCCAGAAGTGGAGCTGTGGCTCAAGTGGTAAAGTACCATCCTTGAGGGGAAAAATCTAAAGCTCCCAGGGCCCCGCATTCAAGCCCCAATACTGGCACTAAATAAATAAACCCGGCACACAGTAGGCACTGAATAAACACTCCTTTCTCGTTTGTATCACCTTTTTCTTCCTCCTTCCCTTCCTTCCCTCCACGACCATCACTCCATCTACCTTTACCCACTCACCTGCCCTGAATGTTCCTTGTCTGAAAACTGCCACACCTGGGCCAGCTCACAGTCCTCCCTTGGGGCAGATGGCATGACCTTGGGCACATCCTGCCCCTTCTCCTAACCTGGACTTACCCCCTGTGAGTGCAGATACTCCACAGTCTTGCTGATGGTGTGCAGGACGAAGCTGGCCTCCCGCTCCGAGAAGAACTTCTGCCGCAGGATCTTGTCTAGCAGCTCCCCGCCCCGCATCAGTTCTGTCACCAGGTACACGTGTTTGCCATCATCGTACACCTGCCGGCAACCTCGCTGTCAGGCCTGGACCTCAGTTACCAACCAGCCTCCCCATGAGCCTCAGGTCTATTTCCTGCTCTGTGCTTTAGTGGCCCTGGGCTGGGCCATCACCCAACCGGGCTCCTGTCTTCCTGCACAAGGGAACTGTCGTGATCCCCCACAGGCAGAGGAGCTCTTGGAGAAGGCCTGAGTCTGAAGGGGAGAAGCTAAGGTGTGTCCAGGGCAGGGGGAACCCAGGGTGCGTTCCTCCACTCAAGCACTCAGAAGTTAAAGACATGGCTTAAGACTAGAGTTGGGAGCCTGCCTCAGTCCTGGTCTCCAGGACCCGCCCACTCACATCTTTCAGGGTGATGATGTTGGGGTGCTGCCCATACCGCAGAAGAATCTCAATCTCTTCTGAAGGATCCCGCTTGCTCTTGTCGATGACCTGAAGAAAGTGGGTGCACAGAGCAGCGCTGGGGACTCCAGGTCCTTTGCTGCCATAGAGCCCGTACTGCAGGCCCTGGGAGTCTCAGACACATCCCTCTCACCATCTACAGAGCCTCGGGCCCCAGCCCTCCCCACCAAAGGGCCACACTAATCAGCCTCACCCACGGCCCAACAGGCTTTGCCAAGCCATGGTCGGGGGGCCCACCTTGACAGCGTACTCCATGTTGGTGGCCTTGTGGACACAGCGCTTGCACACAGAGTAGGAGCCTACACCGATCGTCTCCTTTACCACGTAGCCATCACTAAACACCAGGTTCTTCCCATGGAGTTGCTACAGGAGACCGAGAAATGGGGTTTACTGTGGGCACACAAGTGCCAGCCGTCATCCCCAGAACCTCAACTCAATGGAGATGGTGCTGGGAAAGAGTCAGGAAGCCTGGATAGTGATGGCTGTGTGACCCCAGGCAAGAACCAGCCCCTCTCTGAATCTCGATTTTCTACTCAATATCACCAGCACATTCACTAGTTCCCTGCTGGCCTGGGCTGCAGTCTGCTGGTCAGAGGGTGCATTACACTTTTTCTTTTTTTCGGGTCCGGTCGTGGGGCCTGAACTCTGGGCCTGGGCACTGTCCCTCAGCTCTTCAGCTCAAGGCTAGAGTTCTACCACTTGAGCCATAGCGCCACTTCCGGCTTTTTTCGTTTTGCTAATGTGGTGTTGAGGAATCGAACCCAGGGCCTCCTGCATGCAAGGCAAGCGCTCTACCACTGAGCCATCTTCCCAGCCCCTACATTTTTTTCTCTTTGTGCCAGTATTAGGGCTTCCTCACTTGGCTCTTTTTGCTCAAGGCTGGTGCTCTACCACTTGAGCCACAGCTCCACCTCCAAATTTTTTTGTGGTTAACTGAACATAAGAATCCCGTGGGGCTGGGAAGGTGGCTCAGTGGTAGAGCGCTTGCCTCACATGTCTGAGGCCCTGGGTTCGATTCCTCAGCACCACATAATCAAAAAGAAAAAAGCCGGAAGTGGCGCTGTGGCTCAAGTGGTAGAGCGCTAGCCTTGAGCTGAAGAGCTGAGGGACAGCACCCAGGCCCAGAGTTCAGGCCCCATGACCGGACCCGGGAAAAAAAAAAAAAAAAAAGAATCCCATGAACAGGGGCTGGGAAGGTGGCTCAGTGGTAGAGTGCTTGCCTTGCATGCATGAGGCCCTGGGTTCGATTCCTCAGCACCACAAAAGAAAAAAGCCAGAAGTGGCGCTGTGGCTCAAGTGGTAGAGCGCTAGCCTTGAGCTGAAGAGCTGAGGGACAGTGCCCAGGCCCAGAGTTCAGGCCCCATGACCAGACCCCCCCCCAAAAAAAAAAAAAAAAGAATCCCATGAACTTTCTTGTCCATGATGGCTTCAAACAGTGATCCTCAGATCTCAGCCTTCTGAGTAGCTAGGATTACAAGTATGGTTCTGAGAAGCCTGGGCAAATCTCAGAGAGATGCAGGACCCCTGACTACTTGCCCTTTATGGGGTGTCTCAAGGTTCTGAGATTAACTATGAAGATGCTCATAGGGTGCTTAGTGTGAGCAGGATGAGGCATACATTTAAGCACTTCTGTAAGGTGGCCACATGTCAATTTGGTTTGTGACTATTGTCTATTGTCCTTGCATCTAGTCTGTTTTTGTTGTTGTTGTTATTGTCATGGGGCCTGAACTCTGGGCCTGGGCGCTATCCCTCAGCTCTTCAGCTCAAGCCTAGCCCTCTACCACTTCAGCTACAGTGTCACTTCTGGTTTTCTGGTAGTTAATTGGAGACAAGAGTCTCACAGACTTTCCTGCCGGGATGGCTTTGAACTGAGATCCTCAGATCTTAGCCTCCTGAGTAGCTAGGATTTCAGGCATGAGCCACCGGCGCCTGGCTTTAGTCTGGTTTAATATTTGTCCTGGACAAAGATGGCCCAGTTGGGACAACAAATTACATAATCACCTTAGCTATAATCATAGTAACTCAGATAACCCTCACAACTCTATAGAGGTTATCATGATCCTAATTTGCAGATAAGGAAACTGAGGCACAGGGAAGGTGTCTTATCCAAAGTCACTTTTACCCTGGGAGCTCTAAACCCAGGCAACAAGCTCTGGAGTCTACATTCTTTTTTTTGGGGGGGGGGGGGTCGGTCGTGGGGCCTGAACTCTGGGCCTGGGCGCTGTCCCTCAGCTCTTCAGCTCAAGGCTAGTGCTCTACCACTTTTGAGCCACAGCGCCACTTCCGGCTTTTTTCTTTTTGCTTATGTGGTGCTGAGGAATTGAACCCAGGGCCTCGAGCATGCAAGGCAAGCGCTCTACCACTGAGCCACCTTCCCAGCCTACATTCTTGCCTCTCCTCTCTAAACTTTCCTTGGAGCACGGCAGTATACAAACAAGGGACGAATGTGAGAACTTATAGTCTTCCGCCACCCACTCCTGACTGGGCAGCCACTCCCTCACTCTACCTCCTGAGCATTCACTGGCATTTACACACACCCTGGCTCTGTTCCAGGGAGTTTACACCTTTATTCTCATCTAGTCGTCAGGGGTGAGACAGGCATCATCCCGCTTTATGCATGGGATAGGTGAGGGTCCAGGAGCTTGGAGGCTCCCTTAGGGTTTATCCAAGGCCCATCTGCCTCTAGAGCCTGTGTTCTTCTTTGTTTCGCCTTGAGGCTTCCGGGTGGAAAAGTATAAGTGAGCAGCAGTGCCCTGCCTCACTCACCTGTACCACTGAATTCAAGGGCGCCTGTGTGGTCCGAGGCTTCCCATCATCCTCCATGAGGCCAGTGGCCACGAAGCTGAAGCCACGGAATAGCTGATGGGCTCCAGCGCTGGGGGGGATGCCTGGGGAATCTGTAGGGACAGGAGGTGACATGAGCCTGGAGAGGTGCCCTTCATCCCCACACAGCCCAGCAAAGAGGACCCAGGAGGTCCCAGCCTGCCTCAGCATCTGACCACAGTGGGGCCTCTATTCTAGGCCTTCGCCTATCTGCTCCTACATGTTTAGATCAACCCAGCCCTGCCACATGAAGAATGCTCAATTCCCACATTTGGTTTCCAGTCCAAGTTCCATTCAGACTAAGAGTCCTACTTTCTCCCTGGCCTCCCTGACTCAGGAGTGACTCTTCAGGACCTTGTTGTTTTTTTTTTTTTGTCAGTTGTGGGGTTTGAACTCTGGGCTTGGGCGCTGTCCCTGAGCATTTCAGCTCAAAGTTAGTGCTCTACTGCTTGAGTCACAACACCACTTCCAGTTTTCTGGAGGTTAATTGGAGATCAGAGTCTCATGGACTTTCCTGCCTGGCCTGGCTTTGAACCACGATCCTCAGATCTCAGCTTCCTGAGTAGCTAGGATTATAGGTGTGAGTCACTGGGGCCCAGCTTTGTTGTTGTCAGTCATGGGGCTTGAACTCGAGGCCTGGGCACTGTCCCTAAGCTTTTTCACTCAAGGCTAGCGCTCTACTACTTTGAGCCACAGAGCTACTTCTGGTTTTCTGGTGTTTGATTGGAAATGAGTCTATTGGACTTTGCCTGGGCTGGCTTTGAATCAGGACCCTCAGCTCTTGGCCTCCTACGATTATAGGTGTGAGCCACTGGCGCCTGGCTTCCCTGAGATTCTTTGCTCAAGGCTAGCACTCTACCATTTGAGCCACAGCTCCATTTCTGGCTTTTTCTTTTTTCTTTTTTCTTTTTTTTTTTTTTGTCGTTGTAGGGCCTGAACTCTGGGCCTGGGCGCTGTCCCTCAGCTCTTCAGCTCAAGGCTAGTGCTCTACCACTTGAGCCACAACGCTACTTCCGGCTTTTTCTGTTTATGTGGTGCTGAGGAATCGAACCTAGCACCTCATGCATGCAAAGCAAGCACTCTACCACTGAGCCACCTTCCCAGCCCCTCTGACCTTTTCTGTTTTTGTGGTACTGAGAAATCAAACCCAGGGCTTCATGCATACTAGACAAGCACTCTACCACTAAGCCACATTCCCAGTCCCCAAGGGACCATCTTATTAACCATTATTGCCCCTTATGGCTGGGACACAATAGTGACTTGGTATGTAGTTAGCTGATAAATAAGGTGTAGACAGATTGTTCATAAAGTGCTGAACGCTCAGTCACCAGAGGTGTGCAGGATACAGTGAGCAAAGCACATGCTTTGCTAACATGTGCCTCTCCAGAGGCATCTCAGTCCTAACATGCTACTCGCCACCCACAGGCAAAAACCTAGCCAAAATGTTTGGAATTACCAAGCTTCCGCCCAGAAGGCCTTCATTGACTTCCTTTTATTTTTATTTTTTGTTGGTCGTGAACTTGGCCTGGGCGCTGTCCCTCAGCTCTTGAGCTCAAGGCTAGCACTCTACCACTTGCGCCACAGCGCCACTTCCAGCTTTTTCTGCTTCTGTGGTGCTGAGGAATCGAACCCAGGGCCTCATGCATGCAAGGCAAACACTCTACCACTGGGCCACCTTCCCAGCCCCTCCCATTGGCTTCTTGAAGTAACTCCTAGGAGTGAGTGGGACAGTGGCTGTGCCCATGTTCCAGATGAGTACACTGAGGGCCCAGCAGTTAGAAAGCCCCAAAGACAGATTCCCACGCTTGCTCTTGACCTATGAATACTGTCAACCCTGCTCTACCAGACTCTCTCTACCGTGGTTTTGCTGGGTCAGATTCCTTAGTCCTGACCTGACTACAGGCCTGCTGTGTTTAGTCTTCCCAGTGGGCTGGGTGACGCCCACAGCAGGGGTCCTGACTCTCCCATTGTGGCCCAATCCACCCACACACCTCACCCTCTCACCCAGACACAAAGAAGCCCACAGAGCCCCAGAGTAAGAGAATCAAGCAGCCTGACACAGGCCAGACACTCACCGCCTGTCTACCCACACACTCAGGCCCGGCCTGCCAGAGTTCCTGACCATCCCTGTGTCCCCAGGTGCCCCAGTCTCCCTGTTTTGCTCTTGTACCAGCCCTGGACAGACAAAATCAGACAAGGGATGTACCTCTTGGCGTGCGGGAGGTGAACTCAGTGTCAAAGTAGAAGGTGTCATCGGGCTGAGCTACAGCGGGCTTGAAGGGTGGCTTGATCTCGCGACGGTAGAGCTTCTACAAGATGGGGGGTGCGGTTTCTGATCACCACGGTACTCCCACTGCCCACTGGGAGCCCCAGCTAGGAGCAGAGGTCCCAATGCCCAGCAGACAACAGCAGGACTGCTTGCCTGAGGGAGGCTGGCCCTACGCTGAAGTCTTCAAGACCGGTCATCATCCTCTACTGCTACTTCTGTGGCCACCGTCCTCAGAGCCCCCTCCCATGCCCCCTTCTCCCCCCCTCCCCTGCACTCCATCCCCTTCCTATGGCCGGCCCTGGGGGAGCCAGGCATGGATGGCCACTCACGTTCCAGTCAATGGTGGAGTAGAAGATGTGCCGCTTGATTTCTTCTGCCCCGTCGGGGCCAGAACCTAAAAGAGCCCAAATGAAGGGTTTGCTCCAGAAGGCCCAACCCCAGGCAACCAACCCATCAGCCAAGGAGCTGCACAGAGCTCTGTGACCAGATGCTAGGACAGGGAGCAGGGGATAGGCTCACGCTGCTCTGAATGTGCCTAAGACTGTTGACCACTTCGTCTTTTCTACTTTATGGAGCTTTTGATGATCAAGCGGCAATGTATACACAGAAGGAGGAGGCCCAGAGATGTCCAAGACCTTGTCAAAGTCACACAGTCAGGACGGAAGCTGGATTTATTCTGGGAGGGACAGAGGCCCCTTACACCCTCCTGAGCCACACCCCATCTCTGCTCCTCTTATCCTAGTGCCCTTCTCAGCATCGATGACACCTTAAGAAGCTGATCATGGAACCAGGTGAACCCACGAGCCAAGGAAGCAGACACCTATTGAACACCTACTACGTGTCAGGCACATCCATGAGACTTCACTTAATTGGCAGAGCCCTGTGCCAGCCTGGGATCCTCAGCTCCACTGAGACAAGAAACTCAGAGCTCGGAGAGGTGAGGTCACCTGCCATGGTCACATGGCTCATACATGGTACTTATTCATTCAGCAAATATTTACGAAGGTCTGCCGTGAGCCAGGCAGTGGGGACTGACACCGCTGGGGCTGGGCCTGAGCCTTGTCATTCCTGAGCTCATGGGCCTGCTCTTGAGCCAGCAACCTTGGCAGGGAAACTATGTGGGGGCCTCTGTCCTTGTCCTCAGAGTGGAGATGACTCAGTTCCTGCCTTCCCCCCTACACACAGGTCATCACCCCCCTCCAACACCACACATGGAGCAGAAAACAGAGCGGCCCGTGGCATTGTCTGCTCACACAAAGGACAACGGTCCCTTTCAGCCCCAGATGTGACCCCATGGCCTAAGTTGCAGCTGTACCCTGCTCCCTACCACCAAGTCCCTTCCTCTGTGCTGTGGCTGCTTACCGAGCCGGTTGGCAGGGTTCCTCTTGAACAGGGCCCGCAGGAGGCTCTGGGCTTCCGTGCTCAGAAACTGGGGCATGCCTAGCTTCGCCCTGAAACAGCCCCCACATCTCATCAGGGCTGAATCCTGCCCCAGGAGCCCAAGCTCTCCTCCCCCTCTTCCAAGGCTTGTTCCCAGCTCAGTCAAGACAAGCTGGCCACTACCTCACCTCCCAAGGACTTCAAGGATCCCTCCCACAAGCCCTGGAAGAAGAAGAAGAAGAAAAAAAAAAAGGATCATGGAGGCAATGAGGGCAGGCCTCCAAACCTGGGTGTTGTTGGGGGAGTTCCTGAGGGCCCAGCATGAGACTGGTGCTTACTTCAAAATCAAGGTCATGGTTTCCTTTCGGTCCTTCCCCTGGAAGGGCAGGGAGCCCGTCAGCATCTCAAACTGCAGAGGACAAGTTCATTTAGGCTTTGCTCCATCTGCCACGCCCCCCTTCCTCCTCCTCCTCCAGCCACCCTGCTCCAACGCCAGAATTCCAGCTCCAAGTCCACCTCTCCCCTCTGCCAACCCAAACCTCCAGTGACAGCGTTAGGTGCCAGAAACCAAGGAAAGGCCCTGAGCCAGGTTTGGAAGTGGGGAAGGGGGTCCCTCAGGTGGGGCCGATCCTGGGAGCTTTCCAAGGAAGGAAATTGTGACAGAATGCAGGAGAGCCAGGCTGTGAGAAGACAAGAGGAAAGCTTTGAGATAAGCCAACTCCCGTGCTGTCCAGAGGGGGACACTGAGGTCAGAGTCCAAGGATTCTTCACCCCTTCCTGGGCACTCACCATTAACACGCCATAGGACCACCAATCTGCACTGTGGGTGTGGCCCTGGCGGTTGACAACCTCCGGAGCCATGTATTCCACGGTCCCGCAGAACGAGTAGGCTTTCTTCTCATGATCAATGGCCTCCTTGCTCAGGCCAAAGTCTGCAGCCAGGAGGGGGCAGAGGTCACATCTTTCGAACCCTGGCTCTCCTTGCTGCCACCCCTTACTCAACTGCCCACTCGAGAGGCCGGAGGGCATCACTTCCATGATACTTAGTAGGAAGCTGAAGCTCAGAGAGGTTAGGTGACCTGCCCAAGGTTACAGATGGAAGAACAAGGATTCCAAGACTGGGATGTTCCAAGTCTGGAGCCTGCCAGGGATCTGACCCTTTTGAGTAGCTGGTACCATCTCTCTCTCTCTTTTTTTTTTTTTCTTTGGTTGTGGGTCTTGAGCTCTTGGCCTGGGCGCTGTCCCTCAGCTCTTCAGCTCAAGGCTAGTGCTCTACCACTTGAGCCACAGTGCCACTTCCAGTTTTCTGGCGGTTAATTGAAGATAACGGTTTCACAGACTTTCCTGCCTGGCCTGGCTTTGAACCTCAATCCTCAGATCTCAGCTTCCTGAATAGCTAGGATTACAGGCGTGAGCCACCAGCACCCAGCTTGGTACCATCTCTTAGGAAAAATGAGCCCCCAGACCTCAGCTGAGACCTCTCAGAAGCTCCTTCCATCTTCCCCTGTAGCCCTAGGGGGCTGGGCCCCACCACTCACCAGTGAGTTTGATGTGGCCCTCCTCATCCAGAAGGATACTAAGAGTGAAGAAACAGGAGTCAGAGGAGTCAGGGTCCCTCAGTGGCAGGTGCCCAGGCAAAAAACTCTGAGTTCTGCTGGCACCATGGGGCAGAGGAACTTGGGCCTGCCCATATGAGGTACTGCACCCAGACTGGAGAAATGGGTGGTGGAGCAGGGTCCCAGCAATGCCATGCAGGTGGGTCTACCTTTTCTGCTAATTCTTGCAACAACTGTGAGGAAAGGCCTATTACAGCCCCATTTCATAAATTTCCTGAAACTACAATTCAGGAAAGTTAATAAGCATCTCTCCATAGTCTCAAAGCTAGTAGCTGTTGGAGACAGAATTTAAATTCAGATGTACCTCACTATTTATTTTTGCTGGTTCTGGGGTTTGAACTCTGGGCCTGGTTGCTGTCCCTGAGCACTTCAGCGCAAGGTGAGTGCTCTATCATTTGAGCCACAGTGCAGACTTTCCTGGCAGAGCTGGCTTTATACCATGATCCTCAGATCTCAGCCTCCTGAGTAGCTAGGATTACAGGCGTGGGCCACTGGTGCCCTGCTTGAGCTCCTTCTTCTTTTTCTTTTTTCTTTGTTTGTTTGTGGGGCTTGAACTCTGGTCCTGGGTGCTGTCCCTCAACTCTTCAGCTCAAGGCGAGAGTGCTCTACCACTTGAGCCACAATGCCAACTTCCAGTTTTCTGGTGGTTTATTGGAGACAAAAGTTTCATGCAGGGCTAGGAAAGTGGCTCAGGGGTAGAGTGCTTGCCTTGCATGCCTGAGGCCCTGGGTTTGATTCCTCAGCACCACATAAGCAGAAAAAGCTGGAAGTGGTGCTGTGGCTCAAGTGGTAGAGTGTAAGCCTTGAGCTGAAGAGCTGAGGGACAGCGCCCAGGCCCAGAGTTCAGGCCCCATGACCAACCAAAAAAAAAAAAAAAAAAAAAGTTTCATGGACTTTCCTATCCAGGCTGGCTTTGAACTGCGATCCTCAGATCTCAGCCTCCTGAGTAGCTAGGATTACAGCTGTAAGCCACTGGCATCTGGCTTGAGCTTCTTTTGCTCAAGGCTAAAACTCTACCACTTGAGCCACAGTGCTACTTTCAGCTTTTTCTGTTTATGTGGTACTGAGGAATCGAACCCAGGGCTTCATACATGGGAGGCAAGCACTCTGCCACTAAGCCACATTCCAAGCCCCTCAAGGGATGATCTTTAATGGTAGAATCTCAGGTGTCATGTTGACTTAGCAATCAAAAGTGGACAACACAGCTACCTGGAAGGTATCAGGTCTTGGTAATGGCAGCAAGGTGATTAGGTAGCCTCTAATCACCAAAGGTAGCAGGCTGCTGTCACCCTGTTCAACCCTGCCCATTTTTCAGAGAGCCCCAGAAGGGGGCAGCTCCTGGAAAGAACAGCACCCAACCTCCATCAGGTAGCTGTATTCTAGAAGAGGCCTGGGGCACTTAGTTCACTAAGGAGGCAGGGCAGGGAGGGCAGAGCTCTACTCACTTCTCAGGCTTGAGGTCTCTGTAAATGATGCCCAGGCTGTGCAAGTGGTCCAGGCCCAGAGCCAGCTCTGCCAGGTAAAACTTCACATCCTCTTCCGTGAACATAACCTGCAATGGGCCAGGGGCCAAAGTGAGGAGGCGCCTCTAGCTGGAACACCCTCTTTCTCTGGAGCTGGGCCACTAGGCAGTCAGCAGCTTCTAGGGGTCCACTCTAGGCACCAGACACCAAAGGGGTGTGAAGTAGGAAGTGACTAACATCCAAGCCACTCACTGTGGCATTGTTTGGTAATAACAAAAGGAGTAGAGAACTAGAATAAACCAGACTCTCTCCACATAACGGAGGGCTCTGCAGACATAAACTAGAACAAATTTAGTTCTTATATGGAGTGATTTATGACAGTCTTAAAAAGGCATGGGGCTCATGCCTGTAATCCTAGCTATTTAGGAGTCTTTGAGATCTGAGAATCTCAGTTCAGAGCCAGCCCAGACAGAAAGTATATGAGACTTCTATCTCCAACAAACCACTTAGAAAATTCCAGAAGTGGCTCAAGTAGTAGAATAGTAGCCTTGAGCAAAGGAAGATCAGGGATAATGTCCAGGCCGAGTTCATGACCCAGGACTGGCACTAAAAAGCAGGTGTGGGGGGGCGGGGAGTGAAGGGGGTAATGGGACACAGTATATACAGAATGATACATTTTACCCAAGAAGGTGGAGGTAAAGATTCAGAACATTATTTGCAAAAGGCACATGGGAAACCAATGTGAAAGAAACCAGTGGAAATGCTTTACCTAGAGGTAGGGAGATAGAAGGGAATGAGATGAAAAAAGAGGAAGACTGCTTTTTTGTGTGTATGTGACAGTCCTGGGGCTTGAACTTAGGGCCTGGGTGCTGTACCTGAGCTTTTTCACTCAAGACTAGTGCTTGAGCAAAAAACAAAATTATTGGGTTTTTTTTTTTTGGTGATTAATTTGGAGTTAAAAGTCTTATGGACTTTCTGGCTCAAGCTGGCTTCGAACCACCATTGTCACACCTTAGCCTCCTGAAGAGTGTGAACTACCAGCATCCCGCCTTGAAGATTTTTTTTGGGGGGGGGTCCAGTCGTGGGGCCTGAACTCTGGGCCTGGGCACTGTCCCTCAGCTCTTCAGCTCAAGGCTAGCGCTCTACTTGAGTCACAGCGCCACTTCCGGCTTTTTTCTTTTTGCTTATGTGGTACTGAGGAATCGAACCCAGGGCCTCAGGCATGCAAGGCAAGCACTCTACCACTGAGCCACCTTCCCAGCCCACCTTGAAGATTTTTTAAAAATAATTTTTACTGTTTTACTTATTTATTTATTGTTTATGTGGTACTGAAGAATCAAACCCAGGGCCTCATGCATGCTAGGCAAGCCCTCTGCCATCTACCACTAAGGCACATTCCCAGCCCCTGGAAGTCTTTTTGTTGTTGTTGTTGTTGGTCGTGGGGCCTGAACTCTGGGCCTGAGTGCTGTCCCTCAGTGCTCAAGATGAGTACTCTACCACTTGAGCCACAGTGCCACTTCTGGTTTTCTGAGTGGTTTGTTGGAGATAAGAGTCTCACAGACTTTCCTGCCCAGGCTGGCTTTGAACTGCAATCCTCAGATCTTAGCTTCCTGAGTAGCTAGGATTACAAGGGTGAGCCACCGATGCCGAGCGTAGTTCAACTATTTTTGTATAACATGCAGGACAAGAACGCTAGTCTATAGCTTTCTGGGGACATTTGGACTTCTCCCCTGTGCTCATGTCCTGCTTAGCACAGCACTGGCAGCATGGATGTGGTACGGGGCACCCTTAGCTCTGCAAAATCAAGGTGGCATCAGATCTAGAGGCTTTCTAGGGTTGGCCTCTGTACTAGGGCAGGTGACGTTTCCAGGGTCAGAGGCCGCCAGGACGGGCTGGACAGTTAGTCATAGCACCAGGCCACATCAGATATATTCTTCACAAGGCCCTGGAATAGAAGACTGTTGTGTCCCCAGCTCCATCCTGGGACCCTCTGGCAGGATGAATGTCAGCTCACCTCTTTTGAGAGCCGAGTGAAGAGGTCACCACCACGTAGGAAGTCCAGAATGAGATAGAGCTTGCCCTCTGTCTGGAAGGCTGAGAAAGGGGAAGATCCATGCTGGTGTCACCTGAGTTGTGAACTGTTCCTCCAGCTCTGGCCCTTTGGCCAGACAGGTGGGAAGTAGGACAAGGTACAGAGAAGGCAGCAGACCATGGGAAAGGGTCGAAGCTGAGAGGGACAGGAATCTGTGGGATTCCTGGGCGGGATCTGTGTCTCACCATAATGTAGCTTCACCACAAATGGATGGTTGACATCAGCCAGGATGTCTCTCTCCATCTTGGTCCGAACGCGGTCACGCACTGGCCAGAAGAGAAAGGAAGTCACCAACATAGCCACTCTCCCAGCCCAACTACAGGCTCCCTTTTCAGTTATTCCTCCAAGCCTGTGCTTCTCAGATTCTCCCAACCACAGCCCTGCGGATAATCAATTTCCTTCTTCCTCCCCAGACCATTCTGGCTTTCTCAGTTCTGGGCCTGACCTCTACTTCTGCCTCTCATGGCAAAGCCCAATGTCAGGACTCAGTACTTCACCCAGAACTCCAGCCCTCTCTCCCACCGTATCTCATATCAAGAGCCACTGAGCAACTAGAACTCCACTGTGCCCTATTTTCTGAGGTCCTTAGACTTTGACTCTATGTACCTTTAACAGCCTCCTCTTCATCAGACATAAAAATTCCCTAGTATTGCTGGGCGCCGGTGGCTCACGCCTGTAATCCTAGCTACTCAGAGTTCAAAGCCAGCCTGGGTAGGAAAGTCCGTGAGACTCTTACCTCCAATAAATCACTCAGAAAACCAGAAGGGGCACTGTGGCTCAAGTGGTAAAGTGCTACCCTTGAGCTGAAGAGCTGAGGGACAGCGCCCAAGCCCCAGACCAAAAAAACTAAACAAAACAAACAAAAGCGCTTAACAAAAAGGAAGAAAAAACATTGCCCAGTAATTCTATCAGCAGGCTCTTGGCTGATGTGATTCAGGTCTGGCTTTCTTCCCCACTGGAGGCCGCTTTGCCCTTGAACCCTTGGATGGGGACTTCCGGGTTCCCAGTGCTGGGCTTCCCCTCCAGAGCACTTTTTCTTTGCTTCAATTCTTGTATTCCCCTTACCAGATGCAGCAGGTGGTAGGAGGTAATTAACTACCCCAGCTGTTTCCAACACACCTTATATTTCCAACCACCTCAGGCAAACAGCTCCTCCTTCCCAGATGCCCTTTCTCTATCACCTTGGTCAAGATAACTCCTAATCCATTCCTCAAGGCGTATCGGCTTCTCTTCAGATGTATCCGTGACCTCTCAGCAGTTTCTGAAAGGCTGCATCTCAGCCCACAGTGTTCCACAGTCTTAAGACAGCCATACACAAGCATCACAGGACCATTGCATGGCATTTGCAGGGCATGTATAGATAACCTTTTTTTGGTCCGTTATAAGGCCTAAACTCTGGGCCTGGGTGCTGTTCCTCAGCTCTTCAGCTGAAGGCTAGCACTCTACCACTTGAGCTACAGCAACACTTCTGGCTTATGTTGCTTATGTGGTGCTGAGGAATCGAACCCAGGGCCTCATGTATGCAAGGCAAGCACTGTACCATTGAGCCACCTTCCCAGCCCTATAGATAGCCTCTTGCATCCAGCCTGTGAGACCTGTTCATATGAGATGTCTTTTCATCACTCTCTATGGCTCTGGGGAGTGACCCCTGTCCATCAGGCTGCACAAAAACTACCTTCACCTTGCAGATCCCTCATGGGCCATAGAAGCCATCCATTCCTAAGGCTGAACTTTCCCACTTCCCCTACACTCCAATCAAGGCTTGGCTTAGACTGCATATGATCAGTGGACACACTGACTTTGCAGGCCAGTCACAGTCAACATCTGACCCTGAATCCACTACCTTCACATCCTTTTTAAGTTCCTAGAATTTCAGACCTTGGCTTAGATCCTCCTCCTTCAGAACCTCTCTTCCACTCACCTCTGTAGCCCTGTCTCCACCCACCCTCTAAGCCAATCTACCCCCCCCTCCACTTCTTTCACACTCTTCTGTACCCTAGAGCCAGAGAAATCTCCCTCAGATTCTTTTTGTTTGTTTGTTTGTTTTGGGTCCAGTCGTGGGGTCTGAACTCTGGGCCTGTGAGCTCACTGTCCCTCAGTGGGCCTGAACTCTGGGCCTGGGCACTGTCTCTCAGCTCTTCAGCTCAAGGCTAGTGCTCTACCACTTGAGCCACAGCACCACTTTGGCTTTTTTTCTTTTTGCTTATGTGGTGCTAAGGAATTGAACCCAGAGCCTCATGCATGCAAGGCAAGCGCTCTACCACTGAGCCACCTTCCCAGCCACCCCCCCCCCGCCCTTTTTTTAAAATCAGTCGTGGGGCTTGAACTCTGAGCTCTTCAGCTCAAGACAAGTGCTCTAGCCCTTGAGCCACAGTGCCACCTCCAGTTTTCAAGTAGTTAATTGGAGATAAGAGTCTAATGGACTTTTTTTTTTTTTTGGTCCGGTCGTGGGGCCTGAACTCTGGGCCTGGGCGCTGTCCCTCAGCTCTTCAGCTCAAGGCTAGCACTCTACCACTTGAGCCACAGTGCCACTTCCGGCTTTTTTCTTTTTGCTTATGTGGTGCTGAGGAATCGAACTCAGGGCCTCATGCTGCAAGGCAAGCGCTCTACCACTGAGCCACCTTCCCAGCCCCCTAATGGACTTTCTTGCCCAGGCTGGCTTTGAACTGAGATCCTCAGATCTCAGCCTCCTGAGTAGCTAGGATTGCAAGTGTGAGCCACCAGCACCCTGCTTCCCTCAGATTCTGCTAGCGTTATAAAACAACTCTGCTGACCAGATACCAGTTTGGTGTTTTTTTTGGTTTTTTTTGTTTTTTTTTTTTGCAGTACTAGGGTTTGAACTCAGGGCCTCATGCTTGCTAAACAGGTGCTCTACCACATGAGCCAGTCAGTTCCTTTTTGTGCAGGCTACTTTCAAGATAGGGTCTCACTTTCTTTTCTTTTCTTTTTTTTTTTTTTTTTTTGTCGGTCATGGGGCTTGTCCTGGGCTCTGTCCCTCAGCTCTTCAGCTCAAGGGGAGCGCTCTACCACTTGAGCTACAGCGCCACTTCAGGTTTTCTGGTGGTTTTATTGGAGATAGGAATCTCACGGTCTCTCCTGCCCGGGGTTGGCTTTGAACCGCAATCCTCAGATCTCAGCCTCCTGAGTAGCTAGGATTACAGGCGTGAGCCACCAGCGCCCGGCGGGTCTCACTTTATGTATGGATTGGCCTGAACTGCAATCCTCCTATTTTGTGTTTTTCTTTGTCACTGAAATGACAGGTCCATGCCACTATGCCCAGCCAGGTGCTTGGGATGACAGATGCCCAGCCATTGATTGAGATAGAGTCTTGCAACATTTATGCCCAGTCTAGCCTTGAACCATTATCTTCCTATCTCTGCCTCCCAAGTAGCTAGGATTACTGACTTGAATCATTTTGCCGAAGTACATTGCATTCTCCCCACTACCTCATTCCAAATATTCACCTTCAGCCAGTCATGGCCAGCCTCTTTGAGAACGAGGAAGGGGAGAGGGGAGATTGGGTATAGGTCTGTTTTCCACCTCCATACTAGGTGCTCCTGAAGATAGAGCCACTTCTTTCATCAGCCCCAAGACCTGTGAGACCTGGGCTTCTCCCTTAACCCCGGGCCCAGAGTGAGTTCTGCCCAGGAAGGTGCCCAGACTCACCTTTCAATGTTGCCTTCTTCAGTACCTTCATGGCATACAGATGCCCATTGTCAGGCCGGGTGACCTTCCGCACCAGGAAGACCTGAGAAAGTAGAGGCAGAAAACTCCAGGGAGGAGCTGGGAGGAGGCTGAGCCGAATGGCTCTCATCTTCCATGGTCTCTGTTGAGTCTGGCTTCCCTGAGCCCCAAGATGAACTTCTCACCTTTGCCCTCTGACTCTCTGGTCAAGACACCTAGCCCCCACCTTGGACATGACTGGTGCTATCCTCCCAGCCCGGACTCATGACTCACTTTGCCAAAGGATCCTTGGCCCAGAACCTTGAGGAGCTCGAAATGAGATGGATCTGCTTTCTCGGAGCCTGCCTTGACATGGTGCGTGATGGAGATCTCCTTGAGGACGCCCTCATCCTGGACAGAGGAGCAGAGCTGGTGGTAGGCACAGGGCCCTGCTCAGAGAGCAGGGGATGGCGCCCATCCAAGCCGTACCACCAGACCTTAGCAGACCCAACAGACCATGTTCCTGATGGGCCGGCTCTAAGACTCATGGGTCCCAATGGGGCTTCAAAGGCTGCAATGCCAAATCACCAAGGTGCTGGTTCAGGAAAGGCCCGGCTCTGGTCACCCTGCGGGCTCTGACCTAGTCAGGCCCCAAGGGATGGCCCAGCATGGCCAGGAAGAGCTGACCCTAGACTCTGGCTGAGGTGCAGGGACCTATAAGGTTTGCCAGTAGGACTCCCCTCCCCCTGCTGTTTTGGTTTTGCTACAATAGGAAGTAACATTTGAGCTCACAATGGGGAGGTAGAATTGGCCTTTGTTGCTGGTAAGGATGAGATGGGGAGTTCGCTCTGGGTATATGGAGAGAGTTAAGGTACACAGAAGCTTAAGTGTCACCCAGACACCCCCCTTCAACCCACTAAGTATCAGCCTGAGCTCGGTGGGAGTTAACGCCAGAAACTCCATGGCTCACCTGCCCAAACTTCTCTTGGAAACCCTTGGTCAGGTCCCAGCTGTTCTAGGGGCTTTCTGCCCCTCCCCAATCTGTCAGCCTTGCCCTGATACCCTGAGGTGTCACCACCTCATTTCCCCAGGAAGCAAGCCTGAGCAGGGTCCAACCACCCCGCAGGGCCAGACATGGGCTAGGAGAGTCCAAAGCCAGATTAAGCCCTAGTGGCTACTCAGGCACCTGTTTCCAAGGGCTATGCCAGACTAGGACCAGACATCCGGGCACACTCACCGAGTCCCGCTGAGGGCCAGAACCAGGGCCAGGGGCAGGCAGAGAGGACTGAACGATCCTGGGCCGCTGCTTCCTGGGTAGCCAGGGGAGCAGGGCCCAGAGCCGCAGACGGGGCGGCTTGGGATCCTGCTCCATCCGCCCAGCAGGGCCAGCACCATGGCAGGAGCAGGCAGTGTCAAGGGCTGCTGCGGAGGTGGCCAGGCCCAAGGCGGATGTGCAGGGTGAGGGCACAGGGGCTGGGCCCGGCCCAGGGCAACCAATCATTCAGGGCCTGTGGTTTCCTAGCTCCAGGCCTCCACCCTCAGCCTGCTCCCTTCTCTCCACCCCACCTCCCCAGTGCCTGAAGAGGCTACCCTCTGGCCCTCCCCCCATCCTCCTGTGGGCTTACAGAGGGAAAACCTCAGGCGGACCCAGCTGCTGAGTAGATTGGTACCCAGCAGGCAGAAACAGGTGCCTAGTGCGTATAGGCAGAGAAGGGGACACCAACAGGCAGAGGCAGGCATTCAACAGGTAGAGATATAAAAAGATAAGCATCCAACAGGCAGGACGAGGGAGATACACATCACTTGTAAGTATATATATATATGTGTATATATGTATATGTATATATATATATATATATATATATATATATACACATACACAAATACAAATATATATGCCTCCAACAGAAGGGAAGTAAAAGGACTTATGCCCAACAGGCAGAGATAGATGGAGATCTTCACTTAACAGCAGAGAGAGATGGAAACTCAGGTCTAACCGAGGTAGACAAGACCCTTGTCCCAACATGTAGACAGAAGGGATATGAACATATCAGGTAGCAACAGATGGAAATACCAACCCAACAGGCAAAGACAGAAGGCAAAGACAATTAGGTACCAATGGGTGCCTAACATGTGGCATGTACTCAATAAGTGACAACAGGCACTTATCAAAGAGAGACAGGATCTGAAACTCAACAACGCAGAGAGGTAGGCAGCAACACAACCAGAGTAAGTGAGGTCTGCGCAGACTGACAAATGCCAGAGCAGACACGGGCAGGTGACAGGACAGAGATCGCCGGGAAAAGAGTGAAGGGCAGCTCTGCGCATTCTTGTTGGTATAGCAGGGCTGTGGAGAGGCACGAGGGAACGCGGCTGTCAGCCCTCAGCACTCCGGTGTTTGTGGCCAACCCATCTCTAAGGTCTTCTGTTTCCCTGGGTTTTACCTAAACGGGGTCTAGGGCTCCAGTACTGCTCAAGAGTACCATCTCTGCTAGCATTTTGATGATTTTGACTCTGATTTTAAAAAAACCCTGTTAACCCCTTTTGGGGAACAGAAAACTGAGGCACAGAGAATAGCACCGTCCAAAGCCAACCAATCGATGAAACAACTTGAGCCAAGTTCCTCCTCTGGACCCTGCCTGGCTGGAGCTAAGACTCATAGTGCCAGGGAAGGGTAAGCCCCTCCCTTCCTGTCTACCCAAGCCATCCTTTCCCTAAGTCCTAAGACCAGTATGGAACTTCCCACTCCAGAGCTTGACCCTCAGAGACAACTCTGCCTTCAGGAGACTCTCTCTGACAATAGGGGATTAGGTTTAGCAGCCCCATGAAATAACAAAAAAACAGGCAAATTAGATCCCTGGCTGATGTGTAACTTTCTAGACAGACAGAAATGATGGCTCAGAGAGACTGAGATAGTTTAAAGCCACACAGCAATCCCTGCCCAGACTACCCCAAGATCTGCAACTCTGCTTGTCTTGCCTGCCTCGGACAGAAAACTCCCTGGAGACAGATGCAGCCACCCGGAAACCCCAGAGGACAGAGCCACCCTTCCCACCCCCCCATCCCCCCATCTATAACTTGCCCAGAGTCTTGTGACGGACACTGCTGGAGGCAGGTCATTCTTTGGCTCACCTTTCTGAGACAGGAGACTGGGTCTCTCTCAACTCTGGGGAACTCTGCCGGGGTCTGCATGGTGGGGCTCAAGCTAGTGGCCAGAGGGCCCCGTTACTCCTCATACTTCTGCTTTTTTTTTAGCTTTCTTGGTCCCTGGCCCCCTCCTTCTCACTTCCCCCTCAGCAGGGAGGGACTGAAGATGGTACAGGCTGCCTTGCTGAAGAGGGGATACTACAGATACCCAAGCCTATGACCCAGGGACAGCAAACAACCCCCTCCCCTCCTGCCCTGTCTCTAAGGAACACAGAAGCTGTACGATGATGAAGTGGAGCTCAGCCACGCCTTTCCTGACAGCATCCCTGCCATGGCTGTGGGCTCCCAAGAATGGCAGTCAAGTGGATCAAATCCAGGCTTGCCCCCTCTCAATGTCTTCCCTGAAGAAGCCAGTCTCAGTGCCTGGGGTGGGCAAGAGGGTAGAAGGTCCAAGAGAAGGCACGGCTGCTGAAGGGAGAGGTTAGCCAGGCCCTTCCCCCTTCCATGTGGCCGCATCCCTCCACCCCCTTACCCACAGGAACTGACACGTGCTCTGATCATCGGAAACCTTTTCCTTAGACAATCCTGTGCAGAAATAACACGCCTCCATGTACACAAGGACGTCCTGTCCTTTGCAGGGCTTATGACAGCTATCGGTAGCATGGCCTACAGAGGCTGGGAAAGGTGTCTCCCTTAGACTGAGGCTCCTGTGGCTTTCTTGGGCAGGGGCAGCTGCCCCAGGAGCCCAAAGCTCTCTGGGTGAGCACCAGTGCCAGCTCTCTCCCCAACCTCTTAGTCCCTCAGAAGCAAGGGAAGAACGGCTGTGGCTAGCAGGCTACCAGAAGTGACAAGAGGAAGGAAACAGTCTCAGAACTGCCTTCGCTGAAGGGTGTGGGGGCCTGAGGCTCTGGTAGCAGGAGGGAGAAGGACGGCTACTAGCCCACATCCCTGAGTCCCTGCCCAGTTCACCCCACAGATACTTCCTCTTTATTTACTTCCTCCCACAGCTGGGACAGAAGCCCAGGGCCCCACAACATTGCTCTTAAGAATCCCCACTGTGGGCTCCCCTCTTCCAGCTGTGGTCAAGCCCATCTGACAGCCTTTGGCCCTAATAGACACCAGCCGTCCCTTCCCTAGATGGCAGTATGTGGGCCTTCCCAAGGGTTGTCTCTAGGTGCATCTCCCAGCATGCCTCTGAGCAGTGAGGCCAGATTGACAGTTCCTGAGTCAGGCCTGGCGTGGAGCAATAATGAAAACTATGCCTTGGGCTGAATGGGCATTTAGTGCACATGGTCAGGCACTGATGCACTGCGGTCCACCAGGCCTGTGCTTGGCATTGGGATGAGGAGCCTGTGTTTCAGCTCCAAGGAGAGATGTGACAATCCCCATTTCAGAGATGAGAAAACTCGCCTCAGAGACAAAGTGACTTGCCCGAGGCCACAAGGAACAAGTGGGAGTGCTAAGAGCAAAGCTGGAGTCTGACTGCTTTCCATGCCGACACTCATCTGGTTCATCATGGCTTCCTGCAAGGCCTCTCTGCCCACATTAGACACCAGCGTCATGCCTTTCCACTGGACATCCCTGACAGCTCCTGCCCCTGGTATAGCCAAGCCAAAGCAGGATTTGACTTCCGGTAGCACCGAAAGTAAATACTTGATAACACAACTGTTCTGGGACAGAATGACGCTGTAATCAAGGTGCTATGGCTGCCCAGAAGTGATGACTATCAGCTGGCACCAGTGGCTCACGCCTGTAATCCTAGCTACTCAGGAGGCTGAGATCTGAGAATCGCAGTTCAAACCCAGCCCAGGCAAGGAAGTCTGTGAGACTCTTTTCTCCAATAAACTACCAGAAAACTGGAAGCGGTGCTGTGGCTCAAGTGGTAGAGCACTTGCCTTGAGCTGAAGAGCTGGGGGACAGCGCCAAGGCCCTGAGTTCAAGCCTCACAACTGACAAAAAAAAAAACAAAAAGAGAAGAAGAAGGAGAAGGAGAAAGAGAAGGGGAAGGAGAAGGAGAGACTATCCAGCAAGAGAGACCTGGAGAAACCTGGGCAGGAGGCAGTCAGCTGGGGTCCTGAGAATACATAGATACTGACCAGGCAGAAACAGGAAAAACAGTCCAAACAAAGAAGGACCAGTGAGCAAGGGGCTCAAGGCTTATGTGCCTGGTCTTCACCAGCTGGATGCTTCTGGACAAATCTCTCTCCCTATCTGAACCTTAGTTTCCTTCTCAGTAAAATGAAGGTTCAAACTACATGCTCCACCCACAGAAGATTGTTTTTAGGAGCAAAGTATGCCATGGAGACAAAGAGGCATTATATACAGACCTTCTCCCTGCCACAGGGTCTCCTCTGGACAGGCTGAGAGGCCAAAGCACAGGCAAAGGTCCCAGGTACTGGAAGGGTAGGCTAACCTACTCTGCCGTTCAAGGGAAGTTTCTCCTAATACCTGAGGTTCCCCAAAGTCCACAGTCACATCCTGCCTGAGCTCGGGCCAGGGGAGCATGAGGGATCTGAGAGGGATCAGGGTTTCATAAACAGGAAGAGAGGAGGGGAGGGGGGAGACGCTCTGCTCTCAAAATAGACCTGAAGGCGCTTCAAAGGGGTCCAGCTCCGGAGATAGCTGGAAGAGGGGGCCCGGGATGCCCAGTCCACTCCCAGGAAGGGAGGGAGGCTGTGTGGAGCTCCAGTGTGCCTGAAGATACCAGGAATGCCCAGGTGTGGATGGCATCCCAGGAGCGCTTGCGCTGCACTGGCTGTCTACGCTATAGTTGCCAAAACCCCGAGCCCCCTTTTTGCTTGAAATGGACAAAATAAACAAGCATTAAACAATACTGTGCCATAAACCTTGTTGGAAACTTTTTTTTTTGTCGGTCGTGGGGCTTGAACTCTGGGCCTGGGCGCTGTCCCTCAGCTCTTCAGCTCAAGGCGAGTGCTCTACCACTTGAGCTACAGCGCCACTTCCGGTTTTCTGGTGGTTTATTGGAGATAGGAGTCTCACGGTCTCTCCTGCGCGGGCTGGCTTTGAACCGCGATCCTCAGATCTCAGCCTCCTGAGTAGCTAGGATTACAGGCGTGAGCCACCAGCGCCCGGCATTGTTGGAAACTTTTAATGTATACATATCTTATATGTCTTCCAGGTGGCTCTAAGAGGTAAGTTCTAGTCTTCTTTTATAGGAAGAGTCTGAGCTTGGAGACACAATTACTTACCCCAGGTTAGAAGCAAATAAGACAAAGAGGAAAGCTTTTAAACTCAGGATGCTGCCCTCCCCAGCACCACCCCCACCCCCCACCCCCCGCCCCATCTCCTCTCCACCTGAAAAGCTACCTTCTCTTTTTCCTGCTACCCAAATCCAACCATCCAAATGCCAGCCAACTGCTAGCCCTGCAGGGCGGATAGTCAGGGGCCCAACAGCTACCCAACTCTTCTGCCACACACAGCAGTGACCATCTGTCTGGTCCATGCTCAGCCTGGTGCTCAGATGCCACCAGCTGGGACTTGGATGTGCTAATCTCATCATGCAACTGAGAGAAACGTGGGCACCTAGAAGTTGGTACATATCTCTGCCCAGAACAGAGGTTCTATATGCCCAGGACTATGTTTTTCTCTTGCCATAATACTTGCCACATGGCTTTCCTATTTCCACCTTCCCTCCAAGAATGAGGGTTCCCTATAGCTAGGGAATGTTGACTTCATGTAAGGGTCCCTCAGTTCCACAACAAAGTGCATTGAACGTCTAATGAAGGGTAAAATGCTAGCTCATGCCAATACACAGCTATGAGATCCTGAGCGCCCCCTGGTGTATTAAGCCCAGAAGTGAGAACTGAGGGATACTGGTCTGGTGCAAGAGATGAATGAGCTGGTTGGTGCCAGGGGCTGGAACTTCAAGTCATAGTAGCCATGATCCTCCTCTTCAGGAAAGAATGTGGGCATAGTGGGAACTAAATGCAAAGCTTGTGGTATGGTGCTAGGTGAGAGTTCCCCTTTCTTCCTTTGTGGCAGATTCTTGCTGCCTTACCATTTCCAGCCTTGTCTCCCTTCCTACTCAAGGATCTTTTGCTCCAGGACAGGAGCCATAACCTGGGCAGTGAGCGGAGGTTCCCAGGCTGGGCACGCTCCTGCCCTCTCCCAGGAACTGGAAAGCCTCTCTGAGGCCGGCAGTGAGAAGTTACACTCACCACCAGCTCCTCAAAAGCTATCAACTCCTCTATAACCTTCAAAACAACAGCCCAAAGATCTGAACCCCTGGCTCTTTACTAGGACCCACAACCCCTTTACTTTATTACTAGAAAACCAAGGGTACCAGGCACTGGTGGCTCACACCTGTAATCTTAGCTACTCAGGAGACTGAGATCTGAGGATCATGGTTCAAAGCCAGTCATGGCAGGAAAGTCTATGAGGCTCTTATCTCCAATTAACCACCAGAAAACCGGAAGTGGGGCTGTGGCACAAGTAGTAAAGTACTCACCTTGAGCTGAAGAGCTCAGAGACAGTGCCCAGGCCCAGAGTTCAAGCCCCATGATGGGAAGGAAGGAAGGAAGGAAGGAAGGAAGGAAGGAAGGAAGGAAGGAAGGAAGGAAGGAAGGAAGGAAGGAAACAAGCCAAGGGCATGTACATGGAGAAATGAGTCTCCAGACATGGACAGGAATAAACCAAGGGGTCCAGGCTACATGGTTTACTGACCCCATACCCATGGCTCTGTTGCCAAGGTAACCAGCAGAAGAGGGGATGGGAAAGCTCTATTTCCTACCTTGTCCCACCCCACTCAGCCCAGTTACCTTATCTTAGGAAGTTGAGTCAAGGTAAACAGAAGGACCCACCCAGATTCCATCTCAAAGGTCAAGCTGTGGTGAGTCTGGGCTCGGCAGGCTCTAGCGAGAAGGCAGGGCTGGTGGCAGGAAGTAGAGCTGAGCAATGTACTGTACATGCAATCACCCTGCTGGTGCTGAAGCCACCGTGTGCAAAGGAATTACCATCTCATTTGTCCTTCGCATCACCCCTGTGGACTATCTTTTCTCAACTGACAGAGAAGGACAAAGACTCAGAAAGGAGAAGAGCTTCTGGGCAAATGATGGAGATGGAGCCAGGACTTAAACCCAGGTTTGCCCACGTTTGGCTTCTGCCCAGTGGTTTCCAGTAACAGAGATGAGAAAGCCAAGGCCCAGAGAGAACAGGGGATTCATCTAAGGTCATACATACAACTGTCACCTAGCCTTGGGTGCTTTTAGTAACACATAAAACCAGCAACATGGTCTGAGAGGCTGTAGGAAAGACCTGGGGGAAGCAGAGAAAGAGGGAGAGGGGTTGTTCCTCATCCTATGAGCCACTTGCCAGGGACTGGGCCTGGTTAGACTACAGAAGCTGGTAGGTTCCCCTCGCACTAGCATTCCAGCTCATGGGTCCAGATGCTTCTAAGGCCTTTGTCATGCCCAATCCTCCAAGAAGCTTAATGGAGGCCCTCTCTTAAGAGCTACCCAAACCCCATGAGTAAGTAAATCTAGGAAGTGTCTGTACCAGTGTGGGTGACAAGTAGCCAGAATTCCAGCCTGGACCCTGCTCCAGACCCCTGGTCTCTAGCCCATGAAATGGGAAGAATGGAACAATTGGGTTCTATGCCCACAGATGCCACTAGGATTAGGTGGAATCAGAGCAGGAAGGCTGAGCTGTACACAGAGATGAGAGGCCAGGGTCTCTGTGTCCAGGTGGAGCAAGGACAGGCCTTTCTCCACCAAGGTCATGCAAACAGTACCTCCATATCACTAGCCCAGGAACCTGGCCTTGATCCTCACCTTGGATGGCTGAAGTCCAGCTTCTTCTCCTGATGCCTGTCCATTCTGGAAAGGAAAATAGAAAGAACTTACCAACCTGGGGAAAGTTGTATAGCGGGGACACCCCTCCTTGGCTGTTTCCAAGGTAGGATCAGGAGTTCTAGTTGGGTCCCCTCTCCCCACCTCTGCTTTCACAGTGAGGGTGCAGTACCAAGACCTCTGGTAACTGCTCACAAATCAGGCAGAACAGTCCCATGACCAACCTTCTCCCCTTCTTACTTTCTGCCTAGCACAAAGAACTGCCTCATCTTGAAAGAACTAAGACAGCTGGGTGCTGGTGACTCACACCTATCTATAATCCTAGCTACTCAGGAAACTGAGATCTGAAGATCGAGGTTCAAAGCCAGACCAGGCAGGTAAGTCCATGAAACTCTTCATCTCCAATAAATTAAAAAAAAAAAAAAAAAAAGAAGAAGAAGAAGAAGAAGCCGGGCACCGGTGGCTCACTCCTGTAATCCTAGCTACTCAGGAGGCTGAGCTCTGAGGATCACAGTTCAAAGCCAGCTCAGGCAGAAAAGTCTGTAAGTCTCTGATCTCCAATAAACCACTAGAAAAGCGGAAGTGACACTGTGGCTCAAGAGGTAGAGCGCTTGCCTTGAGCTGAAGAGCGCAGGGACAGTGCCCAAGCCTAGAGTTCAAGCCCTAAGACTCACACCAAAAAACAAGTAAACAAATAAAGAAAGAATAAGTAAAGTATAACAAGACAGACTGGGCAACTCTTTTGCAAATTAACCAATTATGAGAGGCCTCAATTTACCAATCTGTAACATAGGGGTGGTTAATTTGACTCCCACAGAGTTTCTAACAAAGGCAGAAGGATTCAAAGTCTTGGCCTGTCCAGCCCAGAGACAATGGCTGCCCTGGTTTTGCCTCACTCTGGGACCTCTTCCCTCCCTTTGTCCGGTGGTGATGGTGGCCTCTACTGGATCTCAGCGTTGCTTTACTGTACCACTTGCCTTACTGAAGGGACTATTTACACACAGTTCTACCCTTCCCAATAAACGGGGAGTCCCGTGAGGGCAGAGACGAGGGCTTGGTGCTAACAGCTTCTCTTCTGAGCCTCTGCTGCATGCCAAGTTGGGCTCAGAGCCTCATACCTGTGGCATCATTTAATCCTCATATCAACCCTGGGGGTGGGGAGGGTGGGGATAGGTCTTGGCCCCATTGGCAGAGAAGGAAACTAAGGCTCAGAGGTGAGCAGTGATGGTACCTAAGATCATACAACTGAAAAATGGGAATTCAAAGTGGTCCAAAATCCAAGGAGTGCTCATTGAAGTTCTGCTTGGGAACGCCCTCATCCCAGCCAGAGAGCTACCTGCAGGGAGAGGCAGGCACTGCAGCCCTCTCCCAGTAATCCTGTTTCTTCCAGATTTCAACCCAGGTAGGAACTAAAATCCAGGGGTGTACCAAACCTAGATTATCTGTTCCTGTGTGCCAGAATGATGAGTAACTATCACAAAGCCTCCTGGCATGGAGTGTGTGGTAAGACAAAAAGAAGGTTTCCAACAGTTAGAAGACCCAGCCCAGGGCAGGACAGGACTTTGGAGCCACGAGCTGGGTCCACAGGGCAGCTGTGGCCTTGCTTGGCAGCAGTAGGCACAGCTGTGCTCTGCCTATTACATAATCTCCCTGCCCCTGGGCAGCTCCCCATTGTTACTCCAGAACATCCTTCCTGTCCCCCTGAGTCCCTTCAATGCCACTAATTCTCCCCAAGAGCCAAGTCTTCTGTGGATCTCTTCAGACAACACACACACACACACACACACACACACACACACACACACACACACACACACACACACACACACACACACACACACACAGAGCTATGTCTCAGCAGCCTGGGGTGAACAGATAGGTTGGTCAGGAATGCTTTTGTAAACTGAGTTCCAGTCCACCTAGCATTCTAGACTTTTTTTTTTTTTTTTTTTTGGTTGGTCGTGGGGCTTGAACTCTGGGCTTGGGTGCTGTCCTCAGCTCTTCAGCTCTTCAGCTCAAGGCAAGCACTCTACCACTTGAGCCACAGTGCCACTTCTGGTTTTCTGGTGGTTTATTGGAGATAAGAGTCTCATGGACTTTCCTGCTGGGGCTGGCTTTGAACCTCGATCCTCAGATCTCAGCCTCCTGAGTAGCCAGGATTACAGGCGTGAGCCACTAGCACCCAGCCATTCTAGACTCTTGACATGGGAACTGTTCCAAACAATGATCACAGACTATCCATCGGTCTCTTCCCACTCCCAACCCTAATCCTTCTACAAATCAAGAGTGTCTGTTATACTCTACTCCACACTCAATATGTATTAAGAGCCTCAATGGAGCCCGAGCACCAGTGGCTCACATCTGTAATCCTAGCTAGTCAGGAAGCTGAAACCTGAGGACTGCAGTTCAAAGTTAGCCCAGTTAATCAGGAAAAAGCTACAAGTGAAGGTGTAACTCAAGTAGTAATGTATCAACCAGCCTTGAGTGAAAAAGCTAGGCAAGAGCTGAGTTCAAGCCCCAGAATTGGCACCAAAAATAAATAAATAAAAGCCAGGCACCGACGGGCTGGGAAGGTGGCTCAGTGGTAGAGCGCTTGCCTAGCAATGCATGAGGCCCTGGGTTCGATTCCCCAGCACCACATAAGCAAAAAAAGAAAAAAAGCCGGAAGTGGCGCTGTGGCTCAAGTGGTAGAGCGCTAGCCTTGAGCTGAAGAGCTGAGGGACAGCACCCAGGTCCAGGGTTCAGGCCCCACAACCGGACCCAAAAAAAAAAAAAAAAAGCCAGGCACCGATGGCTCACACCTGTAATCATAGCTACTCAGGAGGCTGAGATCTGAGGATCCTGGTTCAAAGCCAGCCGGGGCAGGAAAGTCCATGAGACTCTTATCTCCAGTAAACCACTCAGAAAGCTGGAAGTGGCACTGTGGCTTCAGTGGTAGAACACTAGCCTTGAGCTGAATTGCAGAGGGACAGCGCCCAGGCCCAGAGTTCAAGCCCCACAACAGACAAAAAATAAAATGAAATGAAAATGAAAAAGTGATGTATGCATGAAATGGCTGCTAGAGTAAACTAAAGAATGCCTATAAACATAAGGACTCTAACTGGTCTACAAATAGTAGCCATTATTGTTACTGGGTCCTGGTTTTTTAGCTAAACTTACTGAACTGAGGCCTTGATTAGAGCCATTTGTTTCACACCCCAAAGTGACTTAAACAAGAGCCTTGCCATGGCTGAGAATGTGGCTCAGTGGTAGAGTGCTTGCCTAGCATGCATGAAGCCCTAGATTCGATTCCTCAGTACCACATACACAAAAAAAGCCAGAAGTGGTACTGTGGCTCAAGTAGTAGAGTACAAAAAAAACAGCTCAGGGACAGTGCCCAGGCCCTGCGTTCCCTGAGGACTGGCATGAAAAAAAAAAAAAAAAAAGCTGGGAGCCAGTGGCTCACACCTGTAATCAATCCTAACTACTCAGGAGGCTGAGATCTAAGGATCAAGGTTCAAAGTCAGCCAGGGCAGGAAAGTCCATGAGATTCTTACCTCCAATAAACCACCAGAAAACCAGAGTGACACTGTAGCTCAAGTGCTACAGTGCTCGCTTTGAGCTAAAGAGCTCAAGGAAGCACCCAAGCCCAGAGTTCAAGCCCCATGACCAATAAAATAAAATAAAATAAAAAGTAAAGTAAAGTAAAACGTCAACCCAGCAAAGACCGCCAGAAGGACAGCGCATATTCTGTTACTCCCTCCCATCTTCACTTAAGGGAGTCACCTAAGGTCCCTGAGCTAGCAGGTAACAGCCATGGGAGCATAACTAGTCATGTGGCTGCAAGCTTAGATCCCTGTTGAGGGAAAGGAAGAGGTGTGTGTACCCAGAGGTGCCTGTCTCTTGAGCCTGGATGATTCAGGGGTCCCTGCCCCAGTTCCTGTTTGGCAGGATCACTGGCCTGGGTGCCATCTTCACAGAGCTCCATACCTCTAACAGCTGATGTACCAACTCCCTTTTTTTTTTTTTTTTTTGGGTCCGGTCTTGGGGCCTGAACTCTGGGCCTGGGCGCTGTCCCTCAGCTCTTCAGCTCAAGGCTAGCGCTCTACCACTTGAGCCATAGCGCCACTTCCGGCTTTTTCTTTGTGCTTATGTGGTGCTGAGGAATCGAACCCAGGGCCTCAGGTATGCAAGGCAAGCGCTCTACCACTGAGCCACCTTCCCAGCCCTGTACCAACTCTCTTATGAGGAGAGTGGGCAGCATGGAGAAAGGACGGAAGGGAACAGAGAGGACTACAGAAGAGCCTGAGTACCAAGAGGTTAAGAGTCATATTTCCTTCAGGTTTAATGGAAGGAAGAACTCATATTTGAGGGTGCAACCATAAAGACACAGCTACTGAGGCTCTGCCAGGCATTTGCTTTGGCCTTGAGTCTGTCACATTACACTGCAGAGCCTCAGTTTCCTCTCTGGAACTATAAGGGCAAGTCTGTCTTCCTAGCAGCTGCACTGTATTGCTTAGAATAATATTCATCCAGTAAGTGTTGAGTGAAGGAATGAATAAATGAATGGGTCAGAAGTGCTGGCCTTGCAGAATGAAGTCCTTTTCTAAAAATGTTTAGGGCTGGGGCTGGGAAGGTAGCTCAGTGGTACTGCTTGCCTTGCATGTATGAGGCCCTGGGTTCAATTCCTCAGCACCACATAAGTAGAAAAGGCCAGAAGTGACACTGTGGCTTCAAGTGGTAGAGCACTAGCCTTGAGCTAAAGACCTGAGGGATAGCACCCAGGCCCAGAGTTCAGGCCCCACGACCAACACCCCCCCCTGCAAAAAAAAAAAAAAATGTTTAGGGCTGTGGACATAGCTTAAGATATAGCTCGGAGGTAGAGTACAAGCCTAAGTATGCAATGCAAAGCCCTGTGTTCAATCCTTAGACTGGCAAAAACTAAAAAACCTGATACAGTACTACTCATGAGGACAGCTTCCCAGGACCCCTGAAACTGCTGTCCCCCTTTTTGTGGGTTAGCTCCATGTTGAGAAGAAGGGTCCAGGACAGTGGCTGCAAAAGCTAAGCAGCAGAGCAGATGGAGAAAGGCAGCACGTGTCACACAGGCAGGATGCAGCCCCAGGACCTGGGTTCTAAGCCCAGCACTGGCAGCCCTGTGCCCGGCTGGGGGCCTGGTGCCAGGGCACTGCCAGCCCTCAGCAAAGGCTGGACAAGAGCCCTGCAAGATGAAGAGTCTGCCAACATCCGGAGCTGCACTTGGAGTGCCTTCCACCTGGACCAATTTGAACCTAGTCTATGCCCATCCGGGAGCTTCCTTGTTTGGGTGGAAGATAGTAAGAAATACAGGTTCTAATCCTGGCTCTGATATGAATGCACATGCCAGTTCTCTAAGTTGAATTTTCCCATCTGAAAATGTAGTAATAATCCCTATCTTTAGAAGTTGTTGTGAAAATTAAAGTAACAGAGCTAGGTGCTGTTGGCTCAAATCTATAATCCTGGCTATCCAAGAGTCTGAGATCTGAGGATCAAGATTTGAATCAAGAATAGGCAGACAAATTTGAGACTCTTTTTTTTTTTTTTTTTCCAGTCATGAGGCTTGAACTCTGGGCCTAGATGCTGTCCCTCAGCTCTTCAGCTCAAGGTGAGCACTCTACCACTTGAGCCACAGCGCCACTTCTGGTTTTCTGGTAGTTAACTGGAGATAGTCTCATGGACATTGCCCAGGCTGGCTTTGAACCTCAATTCTCAGATCTCAGCCTCCTAAGTAGCTAGGATTATAGGCATGAGCCACCCGAGCCTAGCAAATTGAGACTCTTATAACTCCAATGATCCAAAAAGGCAGAAGTACAGCTGTGGCTCAAGTGGTAAAGTGCCACCCTTGAGCAAAAAAAAAAAGGAATAATGAATGCCCAACCCTGAGTTCAAGACCCAGTGCATTGCATAGGCGCATGTGCAGGCGCGCATACACACACACACACACACACACACACACACACACACGTCAATAGGTGAAGGTGTAGTGAGGTGGCAGACAGTAGAGCTGTGTGACAGGACCAAGCCTGGGGACAAGGCCAGGGAAAGCCTAGGTAGAAGCAGAATCCTCACCCACACTTGCAATGGGTTTACTTCACCTTGGCCACACCCTAGGCCAGGCCCTGCCTCCCAGCAGCCTATTTTCAGTAACATCGCAGTACAGAGGAGTACAGATCCCAGGCCTCTGCCAAATGTCCTTGCCAGTACCTCACCTGCCTCCTTCCTAGCCAGGAGCCTCCGGCGATGGCGCCTGTACCTGCAGGTCAGGCTGCTGTATCACTTACATGTCACCTGGGCTAAGAACAGCAAGGCCCTGTTTTCCAGTGAGAACAGCCCAACCGGAGCCCTGGCTGCCCCAAGTCTCCTGTTACCCAAACAATACCACCCAGTCCCTGGCACCTCCACAGAAGGGAGGAAGGGACATAGACAGCAGGACCCAAGTTCAGCACCCTCCCAGGCCCAAGGAACAGAACTAAAAGTTAGTACAAGCCCAGACAGGCTGAGGACTGCCTAAGGATCACACAGCACTTCCCAAGTAAAGCTCCTAGAAAAATCTTCCCCCTACTCTGGAACTCACCAGTCTCTTCTTACAGAATTCAGGTGTCCTCTACTCAAACTGGGATGAGTTTCCGGTTTAACCTGGCCCCTGGTAAGGCTGGCCCCTCAGGATTTCACAAAGGGAAGCAGGAAGTAGTGTCCCGGAGAATGAAGGCGCTTCTGGGTGTCTGTCTACTCTTATTACTAGTGAAACCGAGGGGAAGCACAGAGCAAAATCCCTCCCTAGACATTCTCATCCCTAGGCTCTTCTCGAAGCCTAGGTCGCAGAAGCATGCCTGGGCAAAGGAAGACACTTCTGAGCCTCCTGCCACCACCCCCAGGCCTTGCACCCAGTCTTGGTGTATATGTGCTGGGGAGGGGGGTGGTGAGGAGGGGCTGCGGAGGGCAGTGTTCCTCACCTAAAAGGGTGAGTCAGCGAGAGAACCTCTGAGCAGTCATGTAGGGCCTGTAAAAACCCCATGGCAAGAATCCCAGAGCAATTTACTCCAAATTGTGCCTTCAGGTTGGTTACCTAATCCTGCCGCGCCCACCCTACAATAGCCAGTGTTGGCCATCCCTTTAAAGGGGCAGCACACCCCAGGTGCTGGCAAACTAGGTATTCATGCCACCCATCTCCACCTGTGGCAGAACAGAAGAGGGGACAGAGGCAAAGGCCAGGAGCTCAAGCAGGAGAAACATCACCTAGGCACCAGGGTCAACGAGGTGCCCACCTCTTTCTACTCCCCTTGCCCCCAACAGCTTCCCTTCGGGATAGGTTCACCAGCTACCTTCCCAGGATGAGGCCTGGGGAAAGTTTTCAACCTGCCAATTCATGACTTGACCTTGACCCTGGGGTCACAGGGCACTGGAAAAACTGACCTTCCATAGGCTCAGGGCCTTTCACTACAGAATCCCCAGAGGAAGACAGGAGCTGCCTCTGGGAGAAATGAAGTGGCAGAGGCCACACTCCCCAGGGGTCCAGCCCTCACTATAGGAGGGGAGACAGAGAGGGAGGCAAACACAAGGTGTCCCCCCACCAGAACTAATCTTCAAAATGTCTGCAGGCTTTGGGGCCACTCTCTTCAGCATAGCCTGGGGCAGGGGATACTAGGTGTCCTCTAGCGCTAGCCATAGGTAGGGCAAAGGAAACTAGGAGTTTTAGCTCCACAGGGGTGGTGTCATCTCACGTTCCACAACTGCCAGGGATCCAGAGGGGCAGCCTCCGCTAAGGGTCAGCAGTGAGGAAACGAGGTTATCTCGGGGGGGGGGGGCGCAGAGGGCTGGGACAGCGTGGGAGGGTGTCCTATGATCCTTGTCCCTACTAGAATTCCAGACATCTGAGCCAAGCCTGGCCTGTCTGCACGGATGGAGGATCTATGACAGCTCCCAAAAGATGCCAGGCGAGTCAGGTCCTAAAGGTGTGGAGTGAAGGGGCCGGATCTCGGCGTCCGGTGGGGTCCCCTCTCCCGGCACGGGCACGGAGGTACTCGGGGCTGGGCGGAACTGTCCCGTGCACACGCACACCCGGAGCACAGGGGGGTGGAGCCGGGCAGTGTGGCAGGAGCACCGAGGGCACTCGCAGGGCTGCCGCGGCGCGCCCGCGCCGCCCCGCCCCTGTGCGGATCCGGGCTCGCCGGCCGCGGGCGCCCGTCCCCCCCGCCCCGCGCACTCACCTCCGGGTCCAGCGGCACCAGCTCCATATGCGGCCAGGGCTCCTTGAGCTGGGCGAGCGGCATCGCGCCGCCGCCGGGCCGCCCGCACTCCTCCGGCGGCCTCGGCTGCGCTGCCTCCCGGCTCGGGGGACTCCCAGGCTCTGCACCCCGATCCCGGCGCGCCCCCAAGACCCTCGAGCTCAAGCTGGGCCGTCCGCCGCCGCAGCCTCCGCGGCACTCGCACTCCGGCTCCCTCCGTCACCCCGCGCCGCCGCACCCATTGGCTACCTGGGCTGGGGGCGGGGCCGCGGAAGCCCCGCCCCCAGCCCCCGCGGCGCGGCATTCCCGGCGCGGACCCCCGCCCCCCGCCGCGTCCGGGGCCCGGGCCCGCCTCCACCGCGAGCCCCCTCGCCCGCGCCCGGCCCCGCCCGCGGAGCCCCCGCTGGCCCACACCTCTCTGGCGGGGGTCCCCGGGCGCGGGTCACGCCGGAGCCGCCCTCCTTCAGTTCTAGGCTCCCTTGGAATTCCAACCCGAACGTTCCTTCTCCCTCCCGCGGGAGAGGCTTCCCAGCCCGCCTACAAGCACGCAGGGTGGCCTGGGTCAGATCCCGGCGCAGGCTTGGGAGGAACCCGGGCCCTGCGGTCCCCAAGTCTTCGCCTCCCTGGAGATCCCTTCTACCGGCTCCTGCCCAGCGGCGAAGCCCTCACTGGGCTCCCCAGGTGATCACGCCCCGGTCCCACCGCCGTCCCGACCCACACCGCCCCCGGGGTGATTTCTTAGCACACATTCTGCGCCCTGTGTGCTGTGCCTGGCTTTGGAGGGCCCTCTTTTCAAGCCAGGTCTGGAATCCCCTGAGCGATGGGCCCAGCACTCCTGTGGTAGTGAGGACTGCAGGATCATGGCTTCTCCAGACTTGCTGGGATTTGGAGTAAACGGCCGAGGAGAGGGGTTCCCCCTGACGACACTCAGCCTCCACTTAAAGAGGTCAGGGGTCCAGGTGTGGTGGGATTTCTTCGCAGGTAAGGGCTCAGGAGAGGGAGCTTGCTGGTTTCACGCAGACTGGTCAGTTCTTTACAAAGCTGCTCTAAGGAGGAGGATGGGAAGGAATATTTATCCAAAGCCTCCTGTAAACTGGGCGCCACCAACATGCGTGCGGATTTCCTTTTTTGTTTTGTTTTGTTTTTGTTTTGATGCTAGGCATGGAATCCAAGGCCTTTGCTTCCTAAGAATTGTTTGCAGCCCAGAGCTACACCCTCTATCCAAGTCAATTCCTTGAATCCTTACCACTACCTAATTTACAAATCATAAAACAGGATCTGAACGATAAAGTGACTTACCCAAGGTCACACAGCAGGACCTTAAAAGAAAATCATAATGAGGGCTGGGAATGTGGCTTAGTGCTTGCCTAGCATGCATGAAGCCCTGGGTTCCATTCCTCAGTACCACCTACACAGAAAAAGCCAGAAGTGGTGCTGTGGGTCAAGTGGAAAAGTGCTAACCTTGAGCAAAAGAAGCTCAGGGACAGTGCCTAGACCCTGAGTTCAAGCCCCAGAAGGGGGGGGATTATAATAGGGGCTTAATTAAGCTTGGGGGCTTAGGCTCAATAAAAGAGCACTTTCTGGGGCTGGGAAGGTGGCTCAGTAGTGGTAGAGTGCTTGTCTTGCATGCTTGAGGCCCTGGGTTCATTTACTCAGCACCACATAAGCAGAAAAAGCTGGAAATGGCACTGTGGCTCTAGAGCTAGAGCACTAGCCTTGAGCTGAAGAGTTGAGGGACAGTGCCTAGGCCAGAGTTCAGGTCCCATGACCGGCAAAAAAAAAAAAAGCACTTGCTTAGCATGTGTGGGGTCCTTGGTTTAATCCTGAGTGCCAATAAATAAATGCAAATAAAAATAGATTTAACTCAGGAGTCAAAAGCAGGATGATCAGGAAGTCAAGGCCAGCCTAGGATACATAGCAAAGCCTTTTCTCAGGAAAAAAGAAAATAAAATATTTTTTGTTTTTGGTGTTCATCCTGGGGCTTGAACTCGGGGCCTAGGTGCTGTCCCTGGAGCATTTGTGCTCAGGGCCAGTCCTCTACCACTTGAGCCACAGCTCCTCTTCTGGCTTTTTGGTGGTTAATTGGAAATAAAGAATCTCACAGGGCTGGGGGTTTAGCCCAGCGGAAGGGCGCCCGGCCGGCACACTGAAGGCCCTGGGTTTGGTCCTCAGCCCTGGGAAAAAAAAAAAAAAAAAAAAGAATCTCACAGAGGCTTTGTGGTAGAGTGCTTGCCTAGCATGTATGAAGCCCTGTGTTCAATTCTTCAGTACCACATAAACAGAAAAGGTTGGAAGTGGCACTGTGGGTCAAGTGGTAGAGCGCTAGCCTTGAGCAAGAGAGGCTCAGGGACAGAGCCCAGGACCAAAAAAAAAAAAAGAGTCTTTCACAGACTTTCCTTCCTGGGCTGATGTCAGACTGTGATCCTTAGATCTCAGCCTCCCAAGTAGCTAGGATTATAGGCATGAACCACCAGCACCCAACAAATTATTTTTTTATTACAAAAAAAAAAAAGTGGACTGGAAAGGTGGCTCGGTGGTAGAGCTCTTGCCTTGCATGCATGAGGCCCTGGGTTCGATTCCCCAGCACCACATAAGCAAAAAGAAAAGAGCCAGAAGTGGCGCTGTGGCTCAAGTGGTAGAGCGCTAGCCTTGAGCTAAAGAGCTGAGGGACAGCGCCCAGGCCCAGAGTTCAGGCCCTACGACTGGACGCCCCCCCAAAAAAGTTAGGGGTTGGGAAGGTGGCTCAGTGGTAGAGTGCTTGCCTTGCATTAACGAGGCACTAGATTCGATTCCTCATCACCACATAAGCAGAAAAAGCCAGAAGTGGTGCTGTGGCTCAAGTGGTAGAGCGCTAGACTTGTGCTGAAGAGCTGAGGGACAGCGCCCAGGCCCAGAGTTCAGGTCCCATGACCGCCCCCCCCCCAAAAAAAAACAAACAAACACAATTCTTTTTTTTTTTTAATAAAAGGAGCAGGATGCTGGTGGCTCATGCCTGTTATCCTAGCTACTCAGGAAGCTGAAATCTGAAGATTGTAGTTCAAAGTCAGCCCCAGTAGGAAAGTCTGTGGGACTCTTATCTCCAATAAAACTACCAAAAAAAAAGCCAGAAGTAAAGCTGTGGCTCGACTGGTAAAGTGCCAGCATTGAGCAAAAGAAGCCTAGGCACTGAGTTCAAGCCTCAGGACTGGAACACACGTGTGTGTATCAAAGAAGACTTCCCCAAAGAAGGACTTTAACTGTAACCTGAGCTGAGTATTTTGGTTTTGCAGTTCTAGGGATTGAACTCAGATCCCCACACTTGGTGGGCAAAGATAAGGTTTCTACTACTTAAACCACATCCACAGACCCCGAACTGAGTTTTGAGTACAAAGGACTTTGGAATACAACAAATATAGATATGGATCCCAGCTTTGCTACCTCCTTAACACTCAAGCCTTTAAGCTCAGTTCCTGTCTGCAAAATGGGAATTATCTCAATCTTGTAGATATATAGTAAGGACTGAGTTCATGTAATTCAGTATGTATGTATGTATATATATATATATATTTTTTTTATTTTTATTTTTTTTTTTTTTTTTGCCAGTCTTGGGGCTTGAACTCAGGGCCTGGGCACTGTTCCTGAGCTTCTTTTTTTGCTCAAGGCTAGCACTCTACCCCAATTGGAGGCTGAGATCTGAGGTTCTTGGTTTGAAGCCAGCCAGGGAAGGTAAGCCCATTAGATTTTTTTTTTTTTTTTTTTTGGTCGGTGGTGGGGCTTGAACTCTGGGCTTGGGCACTATCCCTGGGCTCTTCAGCTCAAGGCAAGTACTCTACTGCTTGAGCCACAGCACCACTTCTGGTTTTCTAGTGGTTAATTGGAGATAAGAGTCTCACGGACTTTTCTGCCTAGGCTGGCTTTGAACTGTGATCCTCAGATCTCAGCCTCCTCAGTAGCTAGGATTACAAGCATGAGCCACCAGCGCCCAGCTCCATGAGACTTTTATCTCCAATTAACCACCAAAAAGCCAAACATGGAGATGTGGCTCAAGTGGCAGGGCACCAACCTTGAGCAAAAAAAAGCTGAGGCCCTGAGTTCAAGCCCTAGGACTGGCACCCCCCCCTAAAAAAAACCCACTCATAAAAGTAAGTCATGTCTTCTACATGATAATGGGAAGAATCAGGGTCCTTGCTGTTATGAAGTTTGTATGCAGTCTGATGTTATTAAATAATTACAGTTTAATTTACTGTGAACCAGACACTGTTCTAAGCACTTCTGCATCCAATATAATGTAATTCTCACAACTGTTTGAGGCGGGTGTTGGTATGGCCCCAGTATACAGATAATAAGTGAAGCATCTCCAAGCTGGGCATGGTTGTAATCCTAGCTACTCTGGAGGCTGAGATCTGAAGATCAGGAAAGGCTGTGAGACTCTTATCTCCAATAAACCACTCAGAAAAGCGGAAGTGGTGCTGTGGCTCAAGTGCTAGCCTTGAGCTGAAGAGCTGAGGGACAGTGCCCAGGCCCAGAGTTCAAGCCCCACGACCAACAACAAAAAAGAAGGAGGAGGAGGAGGGTCCCTCCAAGGCCACACCCACTCTCTTTCACCTGTCCCCAATAAGGGGAGAAAGGATAGCAGTCACTCAGCAGAGAGCTCTACCCGCAAACCATAGCCCTCAATGCACCAGTGCAGCTGCAGCTTACCTCAGTTCACACGTGATTCTATCCATCTATACTTTCCTTCTTTTTTCTTGCCACAGGTCTTTTGCACATGCTGCTGCTTATACTGGAGACGGTTTTCTCTTCCTCTTTGAAGGCAGCTCAGCTCTGTGATGATTTCTTGTTTTTTTTGTTTTTTTTTTTTTTGGTCGTGGGGCTTGAACTCTGGGCCTGGGCACTGTCCCTCAGCTCTTCAGCTCAAGGCGAGCGCTCTACCACTTGAGCCACAGCGCCATTTCCGGTTTTCTGGTGGTTTATTGGAGGTAGGAGTCTCACGGTCTCTCCTGCTCGGGCTGGCTTTGAACCGCGATCCTCAGATCTCAGCCTCCTGAGTAGCTAGGATTACAGGCGTGAGCCACCAGTGCCCGGCTTGTGATGATTTCTTTCAGGCTATCTTCCCTCATCTCCTTGTCTCTCTCACACACACATATACAGCAACAGACACTGTTCCACAGTACTGCACTGTATTGGACTTTCACTGTTATCTATGGGATTATTTGATTAACAGCTAGTTCTTCAATTAGAACTCTGAGCGGGCAGCAGTGGGTCTTCTTGGCTCCTCATTGTGTCCCTGGCACATAGATACTCAAAGTGGCTAAGTTAGAGGCTGGAGATGTACCTCAGTGGAAGAATATGTGCTTAGTATATACCGCCTGGCACACACACACAGAATACAGTATGACCTCTATCACCCAGCAGTGACATTACATACCTGTGATTCAGACCTAGGCAGACTAACCTCATATTTTAAGATGCTCTACTTGGAGTGCTGGATATTAATAATAGTAATAACACGGGGGTTAGAACAGGCTGTTCTGGGCAGTGAGCTGAGGTGTTTGTTAAATGAGTGACTCATGAATGAGAAAGGTTTGCTGTACCTTATTGAAGAAGTTACTTTGGCAGGGATCAGAGGCTGAAGTAACGGACTGGCGAAGCTGGTTTTGGGTCTCTGCAGCCTGGGATGGGCACTGCTGGGGGAGCCAATCTGGGATTATTCTTTCTTGGTCTCTAGGAAGAGGAGGGTCTCATGTATGCACCTTCTGGTAGCAAGTGGAACACAGCGAAGAATCATGGTGGCAGTTCTCTCTCTTTTTTTTTTTTTTTTTTTGTTGGTCGTGGGGCTTGCACTCGGCTTGGGCGCTGTCCCTGCGTTCTTCCACTTGAGCCACAGCACCACTTCCGGTTTTCTAGTGGTTTATTGGAGATAAGAGTCTTATGGACTTTCCTGCCTTGGCTGGCTTTGAACCATGACCCTCAGATCTCAGCCTCCTGAGTAGCTAGGATTACAGGCGTGAGCCACTGGCGCCCAGCGGGGAGTTCTCTTTTGTTGTGTTTTGTGCCAGTATTGGGTCTTGAACTCAGTCCTCGTGTTCTCAGTTGTCTTTTTCACTCAAGGCTGGCACTCTACTACGTGATCCACATATCCCCTTCTAGTAGCAATTACCTCTAATGACTGACTACAGGCACCAGGAAAAGGCTAAGCATTTACATATTCACCACAATCAGGAGGCCTTATTGAGTTACTGGGAGGAGTATGTGAGAGGCTGAGACAGACAGACAGGCAGGCACTGGAGAGTAAATCCAGGGCTTCATGCAGGCAAGGCAAGTGCTCTAGCTTCCACTGGCATCCCCAACCCCATGTGGCCTGGCCAGAGCTGACTATTTTCCAAGCTAGAGCTCATCTAATGACTCCAGTAAGACCATGAAGCTCGTGGATGCGTGCGTGCGTGCGTGCGTGCGTGTGTGTGTGTGTGTGTGTGTGTGTGTGTGTGTGTGTGTGTGTACCGGGGTTTTTAATTCAGATCCTAGCTTTCTCTTGGCTTTTTTCACTCAGAGCTTGATGTTCTACTACTGAGCCACAACTCCATTTTGGGCTTTTTACTGATTAATTGGCAAAAAAAAGTCTCATGAACTTTTCTTCCCAAGATGGCTTCAAACAACATTCCTCAGGGGCTGGGAATGTGGCATAGTGGTAGAGTACTTTCCTAGCATGCATGAAGCACTGGGTTCCATTCCTCAGTACCACATACACAGAAAAAGCCAGAAGTGAGCTATAATTCAAGCTTGCCTTGAGCAAAAGAAGCTCAGGAACAGTGTCCAGGCCCTGAGTTCAAGCCCTAAGATTGGCAAAACAAAACAAAACAAACAATTCTCAGAGCTCAGCTTCCTGAGTAGCTGGAATTGCAAGTGTGAGCCACAGGGTTCTGCATGGGGCAGAACTTAGTGTCATTTTCCAGGTAAGAAAAATGAAGGTTCAGGGAGGGGGAGGGAGGAGGGGGAGGGTGTCTCTTGACTACCACTTCTAGGTCTGAGGGAAAGGATTGTGTCCTTCCCTGGCTTGAAATCCTCCCATGGTTCCCTCATTATGCACTTCAAACAAAACCTAAAGCCTCTGCCAAGCTGGCAAAGCCCCACAGGACTGGTCCCTGCTCCCTCTGCACCTCCTCTCCTGCCATTCGTCCTGGCCTGCTGCCCTCCTGCTCACTGTACATGCCAGGTAAGCTCTTACCTGGGCTTGCTCCTGCTGTGCCTGCCACCCAGAACATTCTTCCTCAGTCTCAGCTTTCTGGCCCTCATGTTGCCATGCCTCTGCTCCAATGTCACCTCCACAGAGGACTTTCCTGTGTCTAAAACAACTACTCAGCAAGGGGCTACCAGGCTTGTTCTTTTTTTGTGGCATGCTTGTCCTCTAACAGTCCTACTGCACATTTGTAGCTGTTTGCTTCCTGGTACAATAAAACTCTGGGACGTAGTGCTGATCACTTTTGCTCACTGCTATAGACCTGGATATGCCTGATATATTACAGGCCTCCAAAATATACCTGTGAATGGATTTACACAAACCTGACTTCTAAGGGTTGGTTTTTTTGTTTTTTTGTTTTTTTGGGGTCCGGTTGTGGGGCCTGAACTGTGGGCCTGGGCGCTGTCCCTCAGCTCTTCAGAACAAGTCTAGCGCTCTACCACTTGAGCCACAGCACCACTTCTGGTTTTTTCTGCTTATGTGGTGATGAGGAATCGAATCTAGTGCCTCGTTAATGCAAGGCAAGCACTCTACCACTGAGCCACCTTCCCAACCCCTAACTTTTTTGGGGGGGCGTCCAGTCGTAGGGCCTGAACTCTGGGCCTGGGCGCTGTCCCTCAGCTCTTTAGCTCAAGGCTAACGCTCTACCACTTGAGCCACAGAGCCACTTTTGGCTTTTTTCTTTTTGCTTATGTGGTGCTGAGGAATGGAATCGAACCCAGGGCCTCAGGCATGCAAGGCAAGCGCTCTACCACTGAGCCACCTTCCCAGCCCCTTCTAAGGGTTTTTGTTGTTGTTGCTATTGTTTGTTGTTGTTTTGGTTAGTACTTGGGCTTGACTCAGGGCCTGGGTGCTCTCCCTGAGTTGTTTGTTTTTTTGCTCAAGGCTGGAACTTTACTACTTGAGCCACAGCTCCATTCTTTTTGGTAGCTAACTGGAGATAAGACTCTCACAGACTTTCCTTTCAGGCTGGCTTTGAACTGCAATTCTCAGATCTCAGCCTCTTTTGTAGCTAGGATTACAAGCTTGAGCCACTGGTACCCGGCTAAACCTGAGTTCCAATACTGGCTACCTCTTAGCTGTGTAACTCTGAATATTTCAGTTAAATTTTCTGAAAATCAGAAAGGTTAACTAACCCCTTTTAACTAGGGGTGGTTATGAGTATTAAGTGAAATTAAAAAAAAAAAAATACTGCACCAGGCACTGGTGGCTCATGCCTATAATTCTAGCTATTCAGGAAACTAAGATCTGAGGATTGGAGTTCCAAGCCAGCTAGACAGAAAAGTCCCCATGAAAGCCGGGCGCTGGTGGCTCATGCCTGTAATCCTAGCTACTCAGGAGGCTGAGATCTGAGGACCTCGGTTCAAAGCCAGCCCGGGCAGAAAAGTCCATGAGACTTTTACCTCCAGTTAACCACCAGAAAACCAGAAGTGGCACTGTGGCTCAAGTGGTAGAGCGTTTGCCTTGGGCTGAAATGCTCAGGGACAGCACCCAGGCCCAGAGTTCAAACCCAATGACTGATCAAAACCAAAAACCAAACCAAAACAAAAAATCTGTGCAGTGCCTAGCACATGGCAGGTGCTCAATAGCAATGGTGGTAGTCATTCAAGACTCTTTTCTTCTGAATTCTTCCCGCAAAGGGCACGAGCCTGGGACTGGGTTCATGGAGAGTTGTTATTGTGGGATGAAGAGGGATGAAACTTCGGTTTGGAGGGACTATGACTATAACCACACGGGTGATAAAGACAGAGGCCAAAGAAAAGATCAGAGAGGAAGAGCAGGAACAGGAGCCTCACTACAGTCTGATCAAGGAGAGCAAAACAGTAAAATCAGCCAGCAGGTTCCTCCCTAGGGTAGTACCACTGACCTGGCAGATGCAAGGAGACACTATCTCCTCACTGCCATTAATAAAAGACAGAAGGTGGCTGGTAATATGGCTTAGTGATAGAGTGCTTGCCTAGCATGCATGAAGCCCTAAGTTTGATTCCTTAATACCACATAAACAGAAAAAGCCAGAAGTGGCACTGTGGCTCAAGTGGTAGAATGCTAGCCTTGAGCAAAAGAAAGTCAGGTACAATGCCCACGCCCTGAGTTCAAGCCCCAGGAGGTGATCATCGAAATGACAAACTTACCAGACACTGGTGGTTCACCCCTGTAATCCTAGCTACTTAGGAGGCTGAAATCTGAGGGTCATGGTTCAAAGCTAGCTTGGGCAAAAAGCCAGGACTAGAGTAGAGGCATGCCTCAAGTAAAACAAAGCAACCTTGGCCAAAAAAGCCAAGCAAGAGCATAAGGCCCTAAGTTCAAACCCCAGTACTGACACATGCACACAAAAAGAGAGAGAAAAAGAGACGGGGGCGGGGGAGGGGGGAGGGAGAGGAAGGAGTTTGGAAAGAAGGTAAAAGCTGGAACAGCTGGTCATCAACAAATTCTGGGAACCAGCACCAGGCACCATCCTAGGCACTGGAAATTCAGCCCTGCCCTCTAGGGTAGGAGCAAATGGACAACCGGTCACAGCTGGCCTACTGTTCTGTAGACCAGCCAGCTAAAATAATCTCAAAAATGAAAAGAGTATTCATGACATGGGAGAGTTGTGTGAAATTCAGGTCCCAGTATCCATAAATAAAGTTTTATTGGAACACGGCCATGCTCCGTTTACGTATCGTCTATGCTGCTTTCTCACCACAACAGCAGAATTGCGTAGTTGCAACACAGACCATATGGCCTGCAAAAGCCTAAAATATTTACTTGCTGGCTCTTTAGTAACGAAGTGTGTCTGTATCACCCCTGGTCTAGGAACTGGTATTGTCATTGAGGGAGACAGTCAGCTAAGCAGGTGAGCTCAAGTCCCTGTGCTTAGCTTCCCCTCTTACCCTGCTCCTCTGTTCCCTTTGCCTGGAAGGGAAATGGTCCTGGCTGCAGGCTTTACTAGGGCAGCAGAGCAGCCTGGGTCACTGTGACCAGCCTCCTGCCTCTGGGTCAAGATGATCTAATCTTTTCCTAGAAGGAAAAAATTATGCCTTTCCCTCCCCCACACCTCAAATCTGGGCAACTTCTGTGACTTCAGAGGAACATCACTGCCTTTGTCATCAAGGCCTGCTACCTCTCTATCTGTCACCTGGGAGTGTCTCCCTCTTTACAAAAAGAAGCTGAGAGTGATTGTTCACATCTATAATCCTAGTTTCTTGTGAAGTGGAAATGGTGGATCATGGTTCAAGGTCAACACAGATATTTTATGAGACTCCATATGAATCAATAGCTGTGCATGGAGGCACACACCTGTCCTGGTAAGACAGGGAAGCACAAATAGGAGGATCATGATCCAGGGCAAGAACTATCTCAAGGGCTGGGAAGGTGGCTCAGTGGTAGAGTGCTTGCCTTGCATCCATGAGGCCCTGGGTTCGATTCCTCAGCACCACATAAGCAAAAAAAAGCTGGAAATGGTGCTGTGGCTCAAGTGGTAGAGCATTAGCCTTGAGCTGAAGAGCTGAGGGGCAGTGCCCAGACCCAGAGTTCAGGCACCATGACTGGCAAAAAAAAAAAAGAACTATCTCAAAAATAACCAATTTAGCCCGGCGCCGGTGGCTCACACCTGTAATCCTAGCTACTCAGGAGGCTGAGATCTGAGGATCTCGGTTCAAAGCCAGCCCGGGCAGGAAAGTCCGTGAGACTCTTACTTCCAATAAACCACTAGAAAACCGGAAGTGGTGCTGAAGAGCATAGGGACAGCGCCCAAGCCCAGAGTTCAAGCCCCACAACCGACAAAAAACAAACAACAACAACAAAAAAAAAACAATTTAAAGCCAGGTACCGGTGGCTCACGCCTGTAATCCTAGCTACTAAGGAGGCTGAGATCTGAGGATCGTGGTTCAAAGCCAGCTCCATCAAGAAACTCTGTGACACTCTTATCTCCAATAAACCACCAGAAAATTGGAAGTGGTCCTGTGGCTCAAGTGGTAGAGTGCTAACCTTGAGCTGAAGAGCTGAGGGACAGCGCCCAGGCCCAGAGTTCAAGCCCCATACTGACAAAAAACAAAAACAATTTAGTTGGGTGCTGATGGCCCATGCCTAGAATCCTAGCTACTCAAGAGGCTGAGATCTGAGGATCATGCTTCGAAGCCAGCCCGGGCAGGATAGTCCATGAGACTTTTACCTCCAATAAACCACTAGAAAACCGGAAGTGGTGCTGTAGCTCAAGCGGTAGAGCACTCACCTTGAGCTGAAGAGCTGGGGGACAGCGCCCAAGCCCAGAGTTCAAGCCCCATAACTGGAAAAAAGAAAGAAAAAGGAATGAGGCGGTGACTCAAAGTAGTAGAGCACTAGCCTTGAGCAGAAAAGTTAAAGGACAGCGCCCAGCCCCTGAGTTCAAGACCTATAACCAAAAAATAAAACTAAACTAAAAAATAACCAATATATGTCAGGTGCTGATGGCTCACACCTATAATCCCACCTACTTATGAGGCTAGATCTAAGGATTGAGGTGTAAAGCCAGCTCTGGTAGAGAATCCTAGCTCTCCAATAAATAAGCAAAATCCCAGGCTGAAGGTATGACTCAAATAGTAGAGTGCCAGCAGTGAGTGAAAAGGCCAAAAGAGTACATGAGGCAGTGAATTTAAGCCCCAATGCTGCCCCTCCCCTATAAATAATCCAGGCAAAAAGGGGCTGTCAGAAAGACCAAGTGGTAGCACAGCTGCTGAGCAAGCATGAGGCCCTAATCTCAAAGCTAAGTATCCCCACAAAGACAAACAAACCTTCACACATCTGCTTCCCAGAAATTATCCTGAGTTAAGTATGGTTATGATCCTATTTCCAAGGGACCCATAAAACAGTGACTTAGAAAAATGGCCTGACTTACCCAGACAGACCTTACAGATGAAATAACTTGGGGAGCTAGAACTGGAAAGTAGGGATGTTAGCTGTTGAAAGGACCTTTGGGATTATCTTAAATAGAGCCCCATTCAGAAACTGATGGCCCCGTGGCAGAGGTGAATCAAGTAAGGGTGAGGGCCCAGCTGGCCATGTTTATGACCCAAGATGTGAGCCAAGCACCAGTAGCTCATGCCTGTAATCCTAACTACTCAGGAGGCTGAGATCTGAGGATCAAAGTTTGAAGCCAGCCCAGGCAGCAAAGTCCATGAGACTCTTTATTTTTATTTTTTGCCAGTCCTAGGGCTTGAGCTCTGGGCCTAGATGCTGTCCCTCAGCTTTTTTTTTTTTTTTTCCTCCAAGGAGAGCACTACCACTTGAACCACAGTGCCACTTCTGGCTGCTGCTTCTTCTTTTTTTTTTTTTTTGGTTGGTCATGGGGCTTGAACTCTGGGCCTGGGCACTATCCCTCAGCTCTTCAGCTAAATGCGAGCACTCTACACTTGAGCCACAGTGCCACTTCAGTTTTCTGAGTGGTTTGTTGGAGGTAAGAGTTTCCTGGAGTTTCCTGCCTGGGCTGGCTTTGAACCATGATCCTCAGATCTCAGCCTCCTGAGTAGCTAGGATTACAGCCGTGAGCCACCAATGCCTGGCTTACACTTCTGGTTTCTTTGTGTTGTTTATTAGAGATAAGAGTCTTACAGAGTTTCCTTCCCCAGCTGGCTTTGAACAATGGTCCTCAAATCTCAGCTGCATGAATAGCTAGGATTATAGGCAAGAGCCATTGGCAACAGCCAAGTTCGGGAGACTTTTATCTTCAATTAACCACCCAAAAGCTAGAAGTGGAGCTATTGATCAAATGAGTACTAGTCTTGAGCAAAAAAGCTCAAGAACAGTGTTTAAGCCCCGAGTTCAAACTCCAGGACCAGTGCGTGATAGAGTGGGGCAATAGAGTCCAGTTATACAATTGTAAGGTCAGGTCTGTGTTTATACAAAATGTTGATATTTTTGGCATTACTCTTTTTTTCCCCCCAGTCCTGGGCCTTGAACTCTGGGCCTGGGCACGGTCCCTGAGCCTCTTTTGCTCAAGGCTAGCACTCTACTACTTGGGCCACAGCAACACTTCAGGCTTTTTCTGTTTATGTGGTACTGAAGAATCAAACCCAGGGCTTCATGCATGCTGGCAAGCACGCTACCATTGAGCCTCACTTCCAGCCCATTCTTTTCTTTTGGTTGTTGTTTTATTTTTGTGTCAGTACTGGGGTTTGAACTCAGAGTCTGAGCATTGTCCTTGAGCTTTTTTTTTAAAAAAAACAAATGATAAAAATAGGCAGGAGGAAGCCAAATGTGGTGGCATAGTGTCCAGGCCAGCTTGAGCTACAAGCTAGAGGCAGACCTTTTTTGCCTCAGAAAGAGGAGAGAGAAAGGGAAAGGTGGAAGGGGAGAGGAAGGGAGGGGAAAGTGGGAGGGGAACGAAAGGGGAAAAGAAGAAAAAAGAAAAGAGGAAGAGAGAGAAGAATGAATCAATCTGCCTTATATAAACTGTATTTCAGGAGAATAAAGTAATGAATAAGAAACAGTCCTTTGTGGAAGAATTCCAGGTAATGAATGTAAAGAGAATGATAAAGTTAGAAAGGCAACCATTTTTGATTACCTAATAACATAATGGCTTATTAGTGAATGTTAAAACTAATAGATTGGTGGCTAGGAATGTGGCTTAGTGGTAGAGTGCTTGCCTAGCATGCATGAAGCCCTGGGTTCAATTTCTCAGTATCATATACACAAAAATGCCAGAAGTGGCACTGTGGCTTAAATGGTAGAATGCTAGCCTTGAGCAAAAGAAGTGCATGGACAGTGCCCCCAGGCCTTGAGTTCAAACCCCATGACTGGCAAACAAACAAAAACACCAAAAAACTAATGGATTGGGGGTTAGAAAAGTGGCTCAAGTGGTAGAGCACTTGCTAGCAAGTGTAAGCACCTGAGTTCAAACCCCAGTATTGCCATAAACAGATAAAATTAACCAACAGATAGAGCTAGAAGCTAAGCTCACGTATTAAAATGCCTGTCCAGTAGGAATAAGGACCTGAATTCAAATCCAATCCAAATATTGCAAAAAAAAAAAAAAAGAAGAAGAAGAAGAAGAAGCAACAACAACAACAAAACAGGTGAAAGGCTATTGGGGAATTTTATAATGAAGACAACATTAAACTCACTGATAAACCAGTGAAATTATTTCAGCTAGACATTATGTGCCTTTAGACATGATGTACACACTAAGTACACATCACCACCACAAATAAGGTATTCTTGTAAAAGCTAGTAAACATGAGTCTAATCAGGTCTCTAGATCTAACTTCAAGTTTACTGGAAATAAAAGGAACAGAAGAGCAAGTTGTACTGTACTACCAGGAAACAACCAGCTAATTCTCGTAGGATGTAGAAACTTTTTTTTGGTCCGGTCATGGGGCCTGAACTCTGGGCCTGGGCGCTGTCCCTCAGCTCTTCAGCTCAAGGCTAGCACTCTACCACTTGAGCCACAGTGCCAATTCTGGCTTTTTTCTTTTTGCTTATGTGATGCTGAGGAATCGAACCCAGGGCCTTAGGCATGCAAGGCAAGCGCTCCACCACTGAGCCACCTTCTCAGCCCCATAGGATATAGAAACTTTTACAAGACAAATGGGGTAAAAATAATTTTTTGTTGTTGTTGTTGGTCATGGGGCTTGAACTCTGGGCCTGGGCGCTGTCCCTCAGCTCTTTAGCTCAAGGTTAGCGCACTACCACTTGAGCCACAGCACCACTTCCGACTTTTTCCACTTATGTGGTGCTGAGGAATCGAACCCAGGGCCTCATGCATGCAAGGCAAGCACTCTACCACTGAGCCACCTTCCCAGCTCCATAAAATAAATTTTATACATACGTGTGTGTGAACTGCCAAAATAGAAGACCAAATGAAGTGTGTGAACCTTATTTGAATCCTAATTGGAAAAAAATGACTATTAAAGAAATCTAGCTGGGGGCCAGTTGTTTAAGCCTGTAACCCTAGCAACTCTGGAGGCTGAAATCAAAGGATTGCAGTTTGAAGCCAGCCCAAGAAGAAAGGTCCTCATGAGACTCTTATCTCCAATTAATTACTCAAAAAGTGGAAGCAGCGCTATGGCTCAAGTGTAGAGTACTAGGCTTGAGCACTATGAGGCTCAGGGACAGCACCTAGACCCTGAGTTCAACCTTGGTGGCTCACGCCTATAATCCTAGCTACTCAGGAGGCTGAGATCTGAGGATCTCAATTCAAAGCCAGCCCAGGCAGGAAAGTCTGTGAGACTCTTATCTCCAATAAACCACTAGAAAACTGGAAGTGGTGCTGTGGCTCAAGTGGTAGAGCACTAGCCTTGAGCTGAAAAGCTGAGGGACAGCACCCAGGCCCAGAGTTCAAGCCCCATGACTGACAAAAAGAAATAAAACGACAAAAAGAAAGAGAGATGGGGGGGGAGAGGGAGGGAAAGAAAAGAAAAGAAATTTGGCAGGATGCTGGTGGCTCATTCCTATAATCCTGTCTACTCAGGAGGCTGAGATCTGAGGATTGCAGTTCAAAGCTACCTGGGCAGGAAAGTCTATGAGACTCGTATCTCAAATTAACTACCTAAAAGGTAGAAGGAAATGGAACTGTAGCTTAAGTGGTATAGGGCTAGCTTTGAGCACAAAAGCTTGGGGATAGTGCTAAATCCCTGAATTCAAGCCTAGTACTGACACAAAAAGAAAGAAAGAGAAGGAAGGGAGGAAGGAAGGGAGGGAGGAAGGATGGAAGGAAGGAAGGAAGGAAGGAAGGAAGGAATTTGTACATATACTAGTATGAAATTATTTTAGGGAATTTATATTGTTAAGTGTGAAAACGGCATTGTAAGCTGGGCACTGGTGGCCCATGCCTGTAATCCTAGCTACTCAGAAGTCTGAGAGCTGAGGATCACGATTCAAAGCCAGCCTGGGCAGATAAGTCCATGAGACTCTTACCTCCAATAAGAAAAGCTAGAAGTGGCCCTGTGGCTCAAGTGGTAGAGGACTAACCTTGAACATTAGAAGCTCAGGGCAAAATAAATAAATAAATATAGTAGTAGTAGAACGTTCACCTAATGCAGCCCACCAGCATACCACTCACTGATTCTGGTTTGGCTCTTCTGAAGAAGTGGAAAGGGGCTGGGGCAAGAGAAGGGAGGGAAGGAGAGGGACAGAGGTGGAGGAGAAAAGATGGGAAAATGAGGAAAGCTAGGAAAGGCTGGGTGTTTCAGGAGTGTACAAAGCAGGGAAGATACTCTTTTTTTTTCTCTTTCTCTTTTTCTTTCTTTCTTCTCAATCTTCCTTTCTTCCTCCCTCCCTTCCTTTCTTTTGGGCTTGAACTCAGGGACTGACATTCTCACTTGGCTTTTTTTCGATCAAGGCTAGTGCTCTACCACATGAGCCACACCTCCTGTCTGGTATTTTCTTCATTAATTGGAAGATAAAGAGTCTCACGGAGACTCTTCCTGGGTTGGCTTTGAACCACAATCCTCAGATCTCAGCCTCCCAGTAGCTACGATTACTGAACCACTGGCATCCAGCGCAATGTGGAATTTTCATGAAAGAAAATACTCAAAATGTATATAAACTCATAAAGCTGGTCATTTTCTCTCTTCTTGAAGCTAGTCTAACTCCAAAAAACCACTACAGGAAGCAAAGCCTTTACTAAAGGTCTCTGCAGGGTATGTTAAAGGGCTCACACAGCTCAGCTCACAGCAAGATCCTGAAAATCCTTCTAAGTCTTCCTCAAAGTGAGCATCTCTCCACAGCCCAGCTTGCTTTCTCTCCTCCAAACTCCTGATCACCAGACTCAGTGCTCACTTCTCTTTTTGCTGCAGCTTTTCCTGAGTGCGGCTGGGAGGAAATTCTTTCCGTTCAATATAGGCTTTTGCTAAGGCCTATCCCTTCCCCTCTGCCCCCTTTACAAGCCCTCTTAGATCTAAGTCTGGAAGAGGAAAAACCATGAATATTTACACATAAATATTTGTGTCCTGTTGTATAGAACAAGATTGGAAGGAAATCCACCAGAGTGTTAATAGTAAAAGGCCAGCAGAGCTCTGGGACCAGATGAAGTTAAGCCCAGCTCCTGGGTAGGCCGCTTTCTAGCTCTTACAGCAACACTTGTTATGACAAACCTCAGCTTTCCATTCCATGAATTAATGTGATATCTGGCTACAGTAAGAACTCCATGGTGTGTAGCTTACACATTCCTACATCTACCTAGCCAGGATATCGCAGACATTGTTTTTACCAAGGTTTTCTGCTTTTATCAATATTTTCTTAATTTTTTTTTTTTTTTTTTTTGGTCCAGTTGTGGGGCCTGAACTCTGGGCCTGGGCGCTGTCCCTCAGCTCTTCAGCTCAAGGCTAGCGCTCTACCATTTGAGCCATAGCGCCACTTCTGGCTTTTTTTTTTTTTTTTTTTTTTGCTTATGTGGTCCTGAGGAATCGAACCCAGGGCCTCATGCATGCAAGGCAAGCGCTCTACTACTGAGCCACCTTCCCAGCCCCAATATTTTCTTAATTTTTTTTTTTTTTTTTGGGTCCGGTCATGGGGCCTGAACTCTGGGCTTGGGCACTGTCCCTCAGCTCTTCAGCTCAAAGCTAGTGCTCTACCACTTGAGCCACAGCGCCACTTCCGGCTTTTTGCTTATGTGGTGCTGAGGAATCGAACCCAGGGCCTCAGGCATGCAAGGCAAGCGCTTTAACCACTGAGCCACCTTCCCAGCCCTATTTTCTTAATTTTTTAACTGAATGTACATTTGTAACTTAAGATAAATGCTATAAAAATTTATTATTATTATTATTTTTGTCGGTCATGGGGCTTGAACTCTGGGCCTGGGCGCTGTCCCTCAGCTCTTCAGCTCAAGGCGAGCGCTCTACCACTTGAGCTACAGCGCCACGTCCGGTTTTCTAGTGGTTTATTGGAGATAGGAGTCTCACGGTCTTTCCTGCCTGGGCTGGCTTTGAACCGCGATTCTCAGATCTCAGCCTCCTGAGCAGCTAGGATTACAGGCGTGAGCCACCGGCGCCCGGCTTATTATTATTTTTGTCTGTTATGGGGCCTGAATTCTGGGCCTGGGTGCTGTTCCTGAGCTCTTCAGCTCAAGGCTAGTGCTCTACCACTTGAGCCACAGCACCACTTCCAGCTTTTTCTGCTTATGTGATGCTGAGGAATGGAACCCAGAGCCTCATGCATTCAAGGCAAGCACTCTACTACTGAGCCACCTTCCAGCCCTATGATTATTCTAAACATAGGCATAAACCAAACACTTACTCAGCAGAGGATTAAACGGATTTTGGGTATCCATATTCTGGGAGAGTTATATGATACTGGAATTTGATCTCAGGGCCTACACTTTTTTTTTTTTTTTTGCCAGTCGTGGGACCTGAACTCTGGGCCTGGGTACTGTCCCTCAGCTTTTCAGCTCAAGGCTAGAGCTCTACCACTTGAGCTACAGCGCCACTTCCAGCTTTTTCTGCTTACGTGGTGCTGAGGAATCGAACCCAGGGCCTCATGCATGCAAGGCAAGCACTCTACCGCTGAGCCACCTTCCCAGCCCCTAGGGCCTACACTTTTGTAACAGGTGCCTGGTTTGGAATATTACCTCTAAAGATATAAAATATAAAGTGTTTAGCCAGGCACTGGTGGCTCACACCTGTAATCCTTGCTACTCAGGAGGCTGAGCTCTGAGAATCACAGTTCAAAGCCAGCTGAAGCAGAAAAGTCCCCATGAGACTTTTTTTTTGCCAGTCCTGGGGCTTGAACTCAGAGCCTGTGCACTGTCCTTGAGCTTCTTTTGCTCAAGGCTAGCACTCTACCACTTGAGCCACAGCACCACTTCTGGTTTTTTCTGTTTATGTGGTACAGAGGAATTGAACCTAGGGTTTCATATATGCTAGGCAAGCACTCTACCAAGAAGCCACATTTCCAACTACCTCCTTCCTCGCCCCCCCGCCCCCTCCAGTTAGACTTTATGGCCAATAAACTACTAAAAAGTAAAGCCGGAGTGGAGCTGTGGTTCAAGTGGTACAGCAGCCTTGAGCACAAAGAGGTTCAGGGACAGTGCCCAGGCTGTTAGTTCAAGCCCCAGGATTGGGCCCTCCCCCCAAAAAAAGATATAAGGTGTTTATGCTGTGTTTACTCAAATACGCTGTCTGAAAACAGCAAGGCAAAAAGCAATATGTACAAAATCTCTTCATATTTATTTATATATTACATTCTCTTCAGTATGTAAATATACAGAAAAACAGTGCAGATGTATCAGCAGAAAAGGCAAGGCCTTTGCATTTTTTTAGTTTACTTACGTAAGTTTCTTTTCTTTTGAGTCAGGGTCTCTCTCATGCTTGCCTTGAACTAGGGATTCTCCTGCCTCAGCTACTGAATGCCAAGAAGGTGTTAATTAATGTATGTGTGTGCTAGGGATTAAACTCAGGGCCTCCCTTTTTGTTGTTGTTGTTGTTTTTGTTTTTTGGGTCCAGTCCTGGGGCCTGAACTCTGGGCCTGGGCGCTGTTCCTCAGCGATACCACTTGAGCCACAGCACCACTTCTGGCTTTTTTTTTTCTTCTGCTTATGTGGTGCTGAGGAATGGAACCCAGGGCCTCATGCATGCAAGGCAAGCGCTCAACCACTGAACCACCTTCCAAGCCCAGGGCCTCCTATTTTAGCTCAGCTTTTTTGCTCATGATTGGCTTGCCCCCAGTTGAGCAGCATCTCCAGTTCTAGTTTTTTGCTAATTGGAGATAAGTATCTCTTAGATTTGCCAAACTCAGATCTGAACCTCCTGAGTAGCTAGAATATATGTGTAAACCATTGGTACCCAGAGAAGGTTTACTGTTTTAAACAAAATACTTTATGTTTACATTTTTTTTTTTTGGGTCCAGTCATGGGGCCTGAACTCTGGGCCTGGGCGCTGTCCCTCAGCTCTTCAGCTCAAGGCTAGCGCTCTACCACTTGAGCCACAGCACCACTTCCGGCTTTTTTCTTTTTGCTTATGTGGTGCTGAGGAATCGAACCCAGGTCTTCTGGCATGCAAGGCATGCGCTCTACCACTGAGCCACCTTCCCCGCCCCTATGTTTACATTTTAAAAATTATTTTTTGTGGTAGAGTGCTTGCCTCGCATGTATAAGACCCTGAGTTCCATTCCTCAGCACCACATAAACAGAGAAAGTCAGAAGTGGCGCTGTGGCTCATAGTAGAGCTTTGGCCTTGTGCTGAAGAGCTGAGGGACAGCGCCCAGGCCCAGAGTTCAGGCCCCACGACCGACAAACAAAAACCAGGGTCGGTGCCCACATCCAGCTCCTAGATTGAGTTCCAGGATTTCAGGGCTGGTTCTAAACACCTGTCTCCGCCCCTTCCCCGCCTTGGGCCCTCCTGTTTGCTGGGTCCTCAACCCAGGCGGCCCCCAGTTACTTGGCCGGGACCCGGCCCCACCCTCCGCGAGCGGCGCCCCCCTCCCGGCTCCGCTTTGGCCCAGCTCCCGTCACCCCACGCGGCCCAAGGGAACAGCGCCCGAGACCCCGCCCCTGGAGGCCCCGCCCCCAAGCCGAGGCCCCGCCCCGAGCCCCTCTCACAGCGCTAGGCCCACTCTCCGGGGAAGCTTGGGGCGCGGAGGCCGAGGCCTCCGCCTGCTCCCGGGATGGAGGAGGCCCAGGGTTGTGGCAGCGAGGAGCAGAGTGCGAGCCCACCGCCTTCCTCGCGGACCGGCCCGGGCTGGGGTCAGGCGTGGCGCTGCCGCCGGGTGCCCGCCAGGTGCGCCGCGTGGGGCGGCCCCGGGCACGTCGCCGCGGGTGGAGGGCGAATCAGGAGAGCAGACAAACAACCCGGCGCCGGCGGCTCGTGTCCGGCTGGGGTGAGGTCCCTGGAGGCCCGACCTCGAGGCGGCGCCTTTCCGGCGTTTCCCAGGGGGGTGCACGGCTCGGCTCTGCGCTGCCACCGTGTGGCCAGAGCGAGAGCAGCGCCCGCCTGGCACCCGGACACTTCCTGGAGCTGGACCCGAAGCGGGCGGGCGCGCGCGGGCCTCCAGTCGAGACCCCGCCCCCTCCCAAGGGCGGTCGGAGGTTGGCGCTGGGGTTGCCATGGCGACGGTGGAGCCCTGGCGGCGCTGGCCCCCGGCCTCCGTGCATCCCGCTGGACCGCGAGAGGGCTGGTCTGTCGGAACACTCAGCATCGGTTTTCGTCGTCCTCAAGAATCTGTGTGAATGAGAATGAAACCTCTCAAAGGCAGCAAGGAATTCCACAGCCAGTGTAATGCTTTTCCTAGACGCCCAGAGTGTGTAAGACAACTTTGAAGGAGGCATACCAAGATGGGCAATAACAAGTAGTGAAAGTCCTGCCATTCATGGTTCATGAAATACGTAGCATTTGAAGAGACCGGCCTGTATGCTAGACACTTACTGGTTTTGTATACAAGGGTACTATTCCCATGTAATAGTTAAGGAAACAGATTCAGAGAGGTTAAAGAACTTGTTCAAAGTAACACAGCAAGTAGCTAAGAATTTTTATTTTTTGTACAGGAGCTTAAATCCACTGCCTTGTACATCCTAGACAAGCATTCCAACACTTGAATTACACCAGCAGCTCCTCAGGATTGATTTCAAAGTATGACCTTTAACCCCTATATGCTGATGTTCAAAGGGTTCAAAGGGAGTATTCAACTGGGACTTTTTTTGTGTGTGTGTGCCAGTCCTGGGGCTTGAACTCAGGGCCTGGACACTGTCCTTGAGCTTCTTTTGCTCAAGGCTAGCACACTACCACTTGAGCCACAGTGCCATTTCTGGCTTTTTCTGTTTATATGGTACTGAGGAATCCAACCCAGGGCTTCATGCATGCTAGGCAAACACTCTACCATACCACTAAGCCACAATCCCAGGCCTCAACTGGGGCTTTCTGTGTTGTACCAGTCCTGGGGGATGAGCTCAGGGCCTGGGCACTGTCTCTGAGCTATTGTACTCAAGGCTAGTGCTCTACCACTTGAGCAACAGCTCTGTTTCTAGCTTTCAGTGGTTAATTTGGAGATGAGTCTCATGGATATACCTTCCCAGGCAGACTTCATGCCTCCATTCTCATATCTCATCCTCCTGAGTATCCAGGTGTAAGCCACTAGCACCCAATATTTGTGGGGTCGTCATCTTCTTCCTCCTCTTTTTTTTTTTTTTTGTCAGTCGTGGGGCCTGAACTCTGGGCCTGGGCGCTGTCCCTCAGCTCTTCAGCTCAAGCCTAGCACTCTACCACTTGACCCACAGCGCCACTTCTGGTTTTTTTCTGTTTATGTGGTGCTGAGGAATCAAACCCAGGCCTCATGCATGTGAGGCAAGCACTCTACCATGAGCCATCTTCTCAGCCTCCTCCTACTCCTCTTCTTCTTCCTCCTCCTCTTCCTCCTCTTCCTCTTCTTCCTCCTTTCTTCCTTCTTCCTTCTTCTTTCTTCTTTCTTCCTCTTCTGTCTGGTCTCTATCTCTTGAGCCACATCTCCATTTTGACTTTATTTTTTAATCTCAGCTTCTTGAGGGGTGGGAAGGTGGCTCAGTGGTAGAGTGTTTGTCTTACATGCATGAGGCCCTGGGTTTGATTCCTCAGCACCACATACACAGAAAAAGCCGGAAGTGGCACTGTGGCTCAAGTGGTAGAGCACTAGCCTTGGGCTGAAGAGCTGAGGGACAGCGCCCAGGCCCAGAGTTCAAGCCCCATGAACAACAACAAAAAAAACCCCAAACAAACAAAACAACAACAACAAAAAACCCTCAGCTTCTTGAGTAGCTAGTATTGCAGAGTCAGTCACTGTCACCCAGGTTGGTAATACTGATATTTGAACTTAGGACCTCAAGCATTCTAGGCAAACACTCTACCATTTGAGCCATGGTCCAGCCCTTTGTACTTTAGTTCTTTCACATAGGATCCCAAGTTTTTACCTAGCATTGGCCTCAGACCCTGGTCCTCCTATCTCTGCCTCAGGAGGGAGTAGCTGGGATTATAGGCCTGAGCTACAGCACCCAGCTATTATATTTTCTACTTGGAAGTTATTTTTTTCTTTAGAGTTATTGAGAAGTCCACAGGCATTCTAATTTGTGCTGATCTTCACAAGTTGCTTTTCTGCTTTGGAAGCTGCAGGATCTTGTGTCCTCAGTGCTCTGACCTTCCATGCTGGTGTCTTAGGTTAGATTCAAATCACCCATCGCTCTGAACATTTGGAGTCACTTTTCAAAATAGTTCTGTAAGTCCTTTAGTCCTGAGAAGTATTTATTTATTTAGTCAGTCAATCATGGGGCTTGAACTCTGGGCCTGGGCACTGTCCCTTATCTCTTCAGCTCAAGGCAAGTGCTCTACTGCTTGAGCCATGGCAGCTCTTCTGGTTTTCTGCTGGTTTATTGGAGATGAGTCTTATGGGACTTTACTGCTTTGGCTGCCTTGAACTAAGATCCTCAGCTCTCAGCCTTCTGAGTAGCTAGGATTTCAGCAGGCAAGAGCCACCAGCGCCCCGCTGAGAATTTAATTTTTTTTTTTTTTTTTGCCAGTCCTAGGGCTTGAACTCAGGACCTGGGCACTGTAGCTGAGCTTCTTTTCCTCAAGGCTAGCACTCTACCGCTTGAGTCACAGTGCCACTTCTGGCTTTTTCTGTGTATGTGGTACTCCAAATCCAGGTCTTCATGCCTGCTAGGCAAGCACTCTACCACTAAGCCACATTCCCAGCCCAGAATTTTAATTTTTAATTGATACCTCTTCCCCCTCTCTTTTTCATACTTTTTGTATTACTTATTTTTCTTGTTTTGGGAGATTCTGAGGTTTGAACTTAGGGCTTCATGCTTACTAGGCAGGTAGTCTTAACTCTTGAACTAAAGCTCCATCACTTGTTTTCTGTTTTGTTTGTTTGTTTGTTTGTTTTTGTTGGTCGTGGGGTTTGAACTCTGGGCCTGGGCACTGTCTGTGAGCTCTTCTTCAGCTCAAGGTGAGAGTTCTACCACTTGAGCCACAGTGCCACTTCTTGTTTTCTGGGGGGTTAATTGGAGATAAGAGTCTCTTGGACTTTCTTGTCCGAACTGGCTTTGAACTGTGATCCTCAGCTCTCAGTCTCCTGAGTAGCTAGGATTACTGGCTTGAGTCACCTGTGCCCAGCTCTGTTTTGTTGTGATTTTTAATTTGGTGCAAAAGGTTAGGGAGAGACTTCTGTTCAGTAAGGACTAAGAAACAAAGCACCATAGAAATGCTCTGTCAGATAAGGCTGAGCTGCGTAATGAGGGTGTGGTGGAGCAGAGACACAAAAATACATAGCATTATGCTGAGTGACCTCCCGCACTTCATTCTAACGGGCCAGCCATCCTTTCACATTAAAGCTGCCACAGAAAAGAAACAAAACACAGTTTATCAGCTCCCACAGGGCAAGCAGAGTAATAACTGTATACACCCAGTGTTGGAAGCCCCAGCCCACACATATAGTGGACTAAGCATGGTCCATGGCCGGTCCCTAGCTCCCTACATCCCAGGCTTCTCTTGAGTCTCAGTGGTAAGCTTATTAGTCTAATGCAATTGACTAATAAGGACCTGCCAGTGGCCTACATTGGCTTTATTCACTAGAGCTTGCATTTCTACAGAACGCTTTAGGTTTGCATTTTCTCTGAAGACATCTCTAATCCTTCTGACAGCATACGTTCTGTAATTGTAGGTGTTGAAATGCTTGCTCTTTCCCAGCATCACTTGGTACAGATCTAACACTTGTATGTGGCTGGAAGCTACCATTTTGGATGAAAAGGGGAGAAGCAAAGCAAAGCAAAAAAAAAAAAGTCTTCATGGAGCTTCCAAGTTTAATTCAATCCATATTTCAGCCTTTGTGAGAACTGCCCACAGATTAGCACAGTGACTGGCCCCTGGTAGCTGCGGATGGCAGAGGGGTCTTGCACCAGTTATCCTAGCCATTTTTGGGGGGAGGGGGAAGTAGTGTCTTACATTTCTGCTCAGGCTTGTCTCAGACTGCCATGTCCTCTTGTAGCCTCCCTCCTAGCTGGGACCATAGGCTTATTTGTTGAGTTGGAGATCTCCCTAAACACCAACTGCCCCCCAATAGCCTTGAACCTTGATTCTCTTGATCTCCCCCTCCTAAGAAGCTGGGGCTATAGGCTTGGACTATAGTGCCTGGCTCTTTCTCTATTTCTATTATTCAAATGTTGAGTGTCTTGGACCAAACTCCTAATTTTTCCCTCCTCTGTCTCTTTGTTACACTTTCTGGAAGATTGTCCTCAAATTTCTCTTTCAGCCCTTCCTGTGAAATTTTAAATTCCAAAGACTTGTAGTTATTGTTGGTGCTTGTTTCTTTTAAATAACCTGCTCTTCTTACAAGATAGGCACAAGGCCTGGAAGATGGCTCAGTGGTAGAGCGCTTGCCTTGCATGCATGAGGCCCTGGGTTCGATTCCTCAGCACCACATAAGCAAAAAGAAAAAAAGCCGAAAGTGGCACTGTAGCTCAAGTGGTAGAGCGCTAGCCTTGAGCTGAAGAGCTGAGGGACAGCGCGCAGGCCCAGAGTTCAGGCCTCACGACTGGACCCCCCCAAAAGCAAAAACAAAAAAAAACCAAGATAGGCACAATGTCTTCTCTAATGTCTCTGGAGATGTTAACAGGAGGTCCTTCTTGCCCTGGTCAGTCTGCTTTGAGGAAACATTCCCTGGCCTTGCACTTAGGGGACAAAGCCATGGCTGCCAGCTTCCTGGCAGACAAGTTAGAAGCAGAGTCAGGGGGGACTCTGCTTTCATGGGACTTACGTTCATATCCTTGCCTGATTTAGAAGGAGACCCCAGTCCTCACAGTGTCTATGCCTCTGTGCTAGAGATCCTGTTCAATCCTCTCCAGAGAATAAACCTCCGGTCCTCTGCTGCGATTGGAGATGACCCAGATTCCAACAGCTTGGTCTTCTGACAGCTTCCAGTCCTTATTTCATGCCCTGCACCTCATTTTAGGAGGTAAAGGAGCGTTTGAGGGAATCTATGATCTAGATTGGGCTCGTTACCCTCGCCCCAGCTGATGGTATGATTTTCTTATGTTTGCAGCATAGTTAGCATTAGCCGTTTGTGTCCCTGCTTCTGAGTGCTGGGCTGACAGAAGCTCTTCACTGTAGTTTTAGTGAGTTTGGGGAGGGAAGAAGGTGAATGTGGCTGTTCAGTCTGTCATGTTTTTCAGAGCTGCCATTCCTGCCTAAATCAGTACCCAGATTAATAATTATAGATTGTGAGGGCCACGGGGAACAAATAAGGCCAAGACAAGAACAACAAGCAGGACAACTTGGAGAATGCAGAGTTGTATCTTTTTTTTTTCCTTTCTTCTTTTTCTGAAGCTTGAACTCAAGGGCCTGGGCACGGTCCCAGAGCTTTGTGCTCATGGCTATGGCTCCACCACTCGAGTCACAGCTCCACTTCCTGCTTCTTAGTAGTTCAGTGGAGAGTCTCAAAACTTTCTGCCCCAGCCGACTGTGAACTGTGTGATCTTCAGATCTCAGCTTTATGAGTTGCTAGCATTATAGACACGTACCCTCTGAATCCTTCACACCTAGCAAAATCTGTATCTTTAAAGTACACCTCTCACTGCTGTGTAGAGAAAAGATTGTTCAAGTATGGAGTCTGAGGAGGCTCCTACTTAGATGAACAATGAAGCCAGGCACTGGTGGCTCACGCCTGTAATCCTAGCTACTCAAGAGGCTGAGAGCTGAGGGTCCCAGTTCAATACCAGAGGAGGCGGGAAGTCTGTGGGACTCATCTCCAATTAAGCACACAAAGCTAGAAGTGGAAGCCAGGCACCAATGGCTCACACTTGTAATCCTAGCCACTCAGGAGGCTGAGATCTGAGGATCAAGGTTCAAAGTCAGCCTGGGCAAGAAGATCTGTGAGACTCTTATCTCCAATTAACCACCAGAAAACCAGAAATGGCATTGTGGGTCAAGTGGTAGAGCGCTAGCCTTGAGCCAAAGAGCTCAGGGACAGTGCCCAGGCCCAGAGTTCAAACCCCACAACTACTGGGGAAAATAAAAAAAAGCTCAGTGACAGCACTCAGGCCCTAAGTCAGGGCCAGGGTTGGTGCACACACACACACACACACACACACACACACACACAGACACACACACAGACACACACACACACACACACACTCGAAAGAAAAGGAAAAAAAAATTTAAGCTGGGCACAGGTGGCTCATACCTGTAATAGCTATTCAGGAGGCTTAGGGCTGAGGCTTGTGATTCCAAACCAGCCTAGGCTGGAAAGACCATGAAACTTTTTTTTTTTTTTTTTGCCAGTCCTAGGGCTTGAACTCAGAGCCTGGGCACTGTCCCTGAACTTCTTTTGCTCAAAGCTAGCACTCTACCACTTGAGTCACAAGCCACTTCTGGCTTTTTCTGTTTATGTGATACCGAGAATTTGAACCCAGGGGTTCATGCAAGCACTCTGCCACAAGCCACATTCCCAGCCCAAAACTTACCTTCTATTAACCCTAAAAGGAAAAAAAAAAAAGCCAGAAATGGAGCTGTGATTCAAGTGATAGCTTGCTAGACTTAAGAGGAGAAGCCAAGGGATAGTGCCCAGGCTGGCACTAAATAAATGGATAATAAATAAATGAAATTAACCATCAGAAGTCCACTCCTTGTCAAGTTTATACCCAAATGTATCTCCTTAAACTATAAAAGCCTACCCCTGGCCCTGAAAAGATTCCTGGCTATTTCATAATACAAGAGGCATTCAGTCAGTTTCTGTGAGCTCCCATAGTCTAACAGTTCCAACATTGTTCCAAAATCCCAGTTCCAAGTCTCCTCTGAAACTTAAGGCAACTTTTAGCTACCAGCCCCTATAAAAATGAAAATACATGGGCTGGGAAGTTGGCTCAGTGGTAGAGCGCTTGCCTTGCATGCCTGAGGCCCTGAGTTCGATTCCTCAGCACCACATAAGCAAAAAGAAAAAAGCCAGGCCGGGCGCTGGTGGCTCACGCCTGTAATCCTAGCTACTCAGGAGGCTGAGATCTGAGGATCGAGGTTCAAAGCCAGCCCGGGCAGGAAAGACCGTGAGACTCCTATCTCCAATAAAACCACCAGAAAACCGGAAGTGGCGCTGTAGCTCAAGTGGTAGAGCGCTCGCCTTGAGCTGAAGAGCTGAGGGACAGCGCCCAGGCCCAGAGTTCAAGCCCCACAACCGACAAAAAAAAAAAAAAAAAAGAAAAAGAAAAAAGCCAGAAGTGGCACTGTGGCTCAAGTGGTAGAGCGCTAGCCTTGAGCTGAAGAGCTAAGGGACAGCGCCCAGGCCCAGAGTTCAGGCCCCATGACCGGACCCAGAAAAATAAAAAAAAAATAAAAAAAATAAAAATACAATGTATGTGCTTTTTTTTTTTTTTTTTTTTGTCAGTTGTGGGGCTTGAAATCTGGGTCTGGGCACTGTCCCTCAGCTCTTCAGCTCAAGGCTAGTGCTCTACCACTTGAGCCATAGTACCACTTCTGATTTTCTAGTGGTTTATTGGAGATAGAGTTTCACAGCCTTTCCTGCTTGGGCGGGCTTTAAAACATGATGGTCAGATCTCAGCCTCCTGAGTAGCTAGGATTACAGGCATGAGCCACTCCTGGCTCAATGTATGTACTTTAAATACCTAATGCTACAGTCTAAACATTCTCCTCAAAAAGGGAGGAAGAGCTGAGTGTCAGTGGCTCATGCCTATAATCCTAACTACTTAGAAGGCTGAGATCTGAGGATCAAGATTCCAAACCAGCCAGAGCAGGAATGTCTACGAGACTCTTATCCCCAATTAACCACCAGAAAACCAGAAGTAGCGCTGTGGCTCATGTGGTAGAACCTTGATCTGTAAGAGCTCAGAGACAGGCTCAGGCCTAGAACTCAAGCCCACAACCGACCAAAAAAAAAAAAAAGAATATAGGGGAACAGCAAGAAAAGATTATATCAAAGCAAAACTGAAATCTTGGGCTGGGAAGATGGCTCAGTGGTAGGGTGCTTGCCTCCCATGCATGAAGCTATTATAGGTATGAGCCACCTGTGCCCAGCTTAAAATGTTGTTTTTTTCTTTCCTTTTCTGTGTGTGTGTGTGTGTGTGTGTGTGTGTGTGTGTGTGTATGTGTGTGTGTGTGTGTGTGTGTGTGTGTGTGTGTGTGTGTGTGTGTGCATGCACCATCCCTGGCGCTTTGACTTCGGGCCTGAGTGCTGTTCCTGAGCTTTTTTTTCTTTTTCTTTTTCCCAGTAGTTGTGGGGTTTGAACTCTGGGCTTTGGCTCAAGGCTAGAGCTCTACCACTTGACCCACAATGCCGTTTCTGGTTTTCTGATGGTTAATTGGAGATAAGAGTCTCATGGATCTTCTTGTCCAGGCTGACTTTGAACCTTGATCCTCAGATCTCAGCCTCCTGAGTAGCTAGGATTACAAGTGTGAGCCACTTGTGCCAGCCTAGCTTTGTGTGCTTGATTGGAGATGAGAGTCTCACAGACTTCCTGCCTCAGCTGGTGTTGAACTGGGACCCTCAGCTCTCAGCCTCTTGAGTAGCTAGGATTATGGGGAGCCACAGGCAACCAGCTCAAAGGTCCTTTGGAACATTTCCCCACCCCCCTTTGGTTTTACATGAGTCTAAAAATTATAGAAAGTTACATGTTAGAGCTGGCTAAGATAAAACTTCCAAATGACCTTGAACAGAAAAACTGTCTTTGTGCAACCAAGAAGAAAGCAGAAATGAGAGAAAAATGACAAAGCGTCCAAAATGTTATTATCCCAGTAGTTGTGGCTTAGGATACAAAAGGCAAATTGATGGGTAATTATCTGGTGTTTCTAGACAAGAGAAAGAGAAGCAAATCTCCACTGTTGCACAAGTCTTAGAATGGTCGAGGATGTTAGAGAATAAAACTAAGAAGGAATCAGGTAGGCTTATCAGAATCAGAGAATCAGAGGATAAGCCTCCAAGTTTGGCTCAGCAAAATATGTCACTGGATTGAAGTTACTGGGTCCTAAGGCCAGAAGTTTTGGTCTCATATCAAAAGACAGAGGAAACAAGCAGGAGGTTATTAATACTAAAGCACAGCAACACAAAAGTGCCCCCCTCCAGAGGAGAGTGGGGTCAAGCTCAAGAAGGAGCACTGCACTAGAGATCCCAAGACCACAAGCTTTATTAAGTTTATGGAGATGAAGGTCAGTCCTGAAAATGGAGTAAATGTGTCATTAGCTTCAGGAGACTGGGTTATGTGTCATCAACTCCTTGAACACATCAGGTCGGGGGAGTGTTTGGCTTTGGATGGTCAGGCTGGGTTGTCATTTTTGTGGATTGTGGGTCAGCAGGACCCTGCTTGTATGTCACAAGTTGTTCTATTAACACCAGCAGTCTAGGGTGTGGTTCCTTATTAACAACCAAGCCATGGAATTTAGCCATCAGTTTTCCTAACTCCCTCCCTAAACTCATATATCAAATGAACTCAATTTTGAAACTGGCAAGATGTAGGCATTAGTCCTCCTTCTAATATGAACTGTACCTTTGGGTAACCAAACAAGCAGCAGGCAAGTTAAGATATTTATGAGTATTTCAGGTATTATATATAGGGATGGCAAAATTAAAACTGCTATTTTACAATCCCTGATAACATATCAGTGGCTGTGACATAGGGATAACCAGATGATAAAAGAATTTATTTTCATGTCACAAAATCTGAATCCAGTCATACTTCTAGATCTATTCCTAATTGATAGAAAATACAAAAGACAGAGAAGCCTGTTAGAAATGATGTCTTTGGGGTTGGGAAGGTGGCTCAGTGGTAGAGCGCTTGCCTTGCATGCCTGAGGCCCTGGGTTCAATTCCTCAGCACCACATGAGCAAAAAGAAAAAAAAAAAAAAGCTGGAAGTGGTGCTGTGGCTCAAGTGGTAGAGCACTAGCCTTGAGCTGAAGAGCTGAGGGACAGCGCCCAGGCCCAGAGTTCAGGCCCCACAACCGGACCCAAAAAAAAAAAAAAAAAAAAAAGAAATGATGTCTTTGGCAAATAATTAGCAAAATCTACTCTGTGGGAAGCAGAGATGGAGAGGGAGCTCATAGGTTTGAGATTAAAGATATGCAAATAAGTTGGGCTATGGTGGCTCATGCCTGTAATCCTAACTACTCTAGAGGCTGAGATCTGAGGATCACAGTTCAAAATCAGCCTGGGCAGGAACATTGTGAGACTCTTATCTCCAATTTACCACCAGAAAACTGGAATTGGCAATGTGGCTCAAATGGTAGAGCACTCCCTTTGAGCTGAAGAGTTCAGGGACAGGGCCCAGGCCCAGAATTCAAGCCCTACAAATGAAAAAAAAAAAAGATATGCAAATGAACTGCAATGTCTGGACCCTATGTGGAATTTAAACATACAAATGGGGACACTAAAAAATATTTTACACAACTAGAAATTTGAGAACACATATTAAAGAATTAATAGCTTGGAGCCGGGTGCCGGTGGCTCACACCTGTAATCCTAGCTCTCAGGAGGCTGAGATCTGAGGATTGAGGTTCAAAGCCAGCCTGGGCAGGAAAGTCCGGGAAACTCTTTTTTTTTTTCTTTTGCCGGTCGTGGGGCTTGAACTCTGGGCCTGGGCGCTGTCCCTCAGCTCTTCAGCTCAAAGCGAGCGCTCTACCACTTGAGCTACAGCGCCACTTCAGGTTTTCTGGTGGTTTATTGGAGATAGGAGTCTCACGGTCTCTCCTGCCCTGGCTGGCTTTGAACCACGATCCTCAGATCTCAGCCGCCTGAGTAGCTAGGATTACAGGCGTGAGCCACCAGCGCCCGGATTGGGAGCCACCAGCGCCCGGCTCGGGAAACTCTTATCTCCAATAAACCACCAGAAAACTGGAAGTGGTGCTGTGGCTCAAGTGGTAGAGTGCTAGCCTTGAGCTGAAGAGCTGAGGAACAGTGCTCAGGCCCAGAATTCAAGCCCCAAGACCAAAAAAAAAAAAAAAAAAAAGCTGGCTGCTGGTGGTTCATGTCTGTAATCCTAGCTAATCAGGAGGCTGAGATCTGAGGATTGTAGCCAGCCAGGGCAGGATAGTCTGTGACTCTAATCTCTAATAAACTAACAGAAAACCAGAAAGAGGGGGCTGGAAAGGTGGCTCAGTGGTAGAATGCTTGTGTTGCATGCTTGAGGCCCTGGGTTCAATTCCTCAGCACCACATAAGCAGAAAAAGCCAGAAGTGGCACTGTGGCTCAAGTGGTAGAGCTCTAGCCTTGAGCTGAAGAGCTGAGGGATAGCTCCCAGGCCCAGAGTTCAGGCCCCACAATCAACAAAAACAAAAAACAAAACAAAAACAGAAGAGGCACTGTGGCTTAAAGTGGTAGAGCACTGGCCTTGAGTAAAAGAGCTCAGGGATAGTGTCCAGGTTCTTTTTTTTTTTTTTTGGTCCGGTCGTGGGGACTGAACTCTGGGCCTGGACACTGTCCCTCAGCTTTTTCAGCTCAAGGCTAGCGCTCTACCACCTGAGCCATAGCACCACTTCTGGCTTTTTACTTTTTGCTTATGTGGGGCTGAGGAATCGAACCCAGGGCCTCATGTATGCAAGGCAAGCGCTCTACCACTGAGCCACCTTCCCAGTCCCTAGTGTCCAGGTTCTAAGTTAAAGCCCCATGACTGATGGAATTAAAAAAAGGAACTAATGTTATTTACTTTTGAGATGCTGGTACTGTGATGCTAAGAAAAAGTATACATCCTTTAGATAGATAGATAGATAGATAGATAGATAGATAGATAGATAGATAGATAGATAGATATAGATATAGATATATTGAACTATTTATGGCTGAAATGATTTGTCAAATTGTACTAAAGGGGAGAAGTAGACATGGCACAAATTACAAAGGCAGAACCTCAAGTGATAACTGCAGGGGCTGTATGATCTGTGCATTGGCGGAACATTACATTATTGTACTTTTTTGCACATATTTGAAATTTTCCATGACAAAAAAAAATGAATCTTCTTTAAATGCTAAGCCTGGGCACTGTCCCTGAGATTCTTTTTCTCAAGGCTAGCACTCTACTACCCCAGCCAGAGCACTACTTCCTGCTTTTCTGAGTAGTTTATTGGAGGTAAGAGTCTCACAGACTTTACTGCCAATCTGGTTTTGAACTGTTATCTCAGTTTCCTGAGTAGGTAAGATTACAGGTGTGGGCTGGGAAGGTGGCTCAGTGGTAGAGCCCTTGCCTTGCATTCATGAGGCCCTGGGTTCAATTCCTCAGTACCACATAAACAGAAAAGCCAAAAGTGGCACTGTGGCTCAAGTGGTAGAGCGCTACCCTTAAGCTGAAGAGCTGAGGGACAGTGCCCAGGCCCAGTTCAATTCCCACAACTGACAAAAAAAAAAAAAAAAAAAAAGATTTTACAGGCATGAGCCACCAACACCCAGCATGAAACATCTGAGGTTTCTTCCAAGTTTCTTGAGGGACTTCAGTACTGTGTGGCCAGGCAAGTACTCAACCACTGAGCTAACACTCTCAGCTTTGGTGTTGGTGCTTTTTTTTTTTTTTTTTTTTTTTTTTTTGTCTGTCATGGGGCTTGAACTCAAGATCTGGCACTGTCCCTGAGCTCTTTTGCTCTATCACTAAATCATAGCTCCTCTTCCAATTTTGAGGGGTTAATTGGAGATAAAGAGTCTCACAGGGACTTTTCTGAACCAAAATCCTGAGATCTTAGCCTCCTGAGTAGCCAGATTACAGGTGTGAGCTACCCATCCCTGCTTTTTTTTTTTTTTTTTTTTGTAAGCCAGGTCTAGAGAAAGTAGGGAGGGTTTGTGGGTTTGTGAAGAATAGGGTAAGTTCTATTTGGTCATGCTAAATTTTACCGCTTGTGGCACATTAACATAGGAGGCTGGTTAATAGTGACTTCAAAAAAGATGGGGGCTTGGGCTGGGAATGTGGCTTAGTGGTAGAATGCTTGTCTTAGCATGCATGAAACTCTGGGTTCGATTCCTCAGTGCCACATACACAGAAAAAGCCAGAATGGGCACTGTAGCTCAAGTGATAGAGTGCTAGCCTTGAGTAAAAGAAGCTCAGGGACAGTGCCCAAGCCCTGAATTCAAGCCCCAGGACTGGTAAAAACAAAAAATAACAAAGATGAGGGCAACAGGGCACCAATGGCTCATGCCTGCTAGCTATTCAGTGGACTGAGCTCTGAGGTTCAAAGCCAGCCCAGCAGGAAAGACCATGAGACTCCTTATTTATTTATTTAGTCGGTTGTGGGGCCTGAACTCTGGGCTTGGGCGCTGTCCCTCAGCTCTTCAGCTGTAGACCAGCGCTCTACCACCTGAGCCTCAGCCCTACTTCCAGCTTTTTCTGCTTATGTGGTGCTGAGGAATCGAACCCAGGGCCTCATGCATGTAAGGCAAGCACTCTACCACTGAGCCACCTTCTCAGCCCCCATGAGACTCATCTTTAATTAACAACCAGTGATAGAGTGGTAGCCTTGAGCAAAAAAGCTCATGGAGCCAGGCGCCAGTGACTCACGCCTGTAATGCTAGCTACTCAAGAGGCTGAGATCTGAGGATCACAGTTCAAAGCAGACGGGCAGGAACATCTGTGAGACTCTTATCACCAATAAACCACTAGAAAACTGGAAGTGGCACTGTGGCTCAAGTGGTAGAGTGCTTGCCTTGAGCTGAAAAGCTGAGGGACAGTGCCCAGGCCCAGAGTTCAAGACCCACGACCGACAAAAAAAAAAGAAAAAGAAAAAGAAAGCCCTGAGTACAAGCCTGACAGACAAAACAACAACAACAACAACAACAACTGGGGATTTGCCTAGCATGCATATAGCCCTGGGTTTGATTCCTCAGTGTCACAGAAATAGAAAAAGTTGGAAGTGGGACTGTGGCACAGGTATAGCGCCTAGGCCCTGAGTTCAAGCCCTAGCACTGGAAAAAAAAAAAAAAAAAAGAGGGAAGGCCTGGGAATGTGGCTTAGTGGTAGAGTGCTTGCCTAGCATTCATAAAACCCTGGGTTCAATTCCTCTGTATCACATAAACTGAAAAAGCCAGAAGTGGTGCTGTGGCTCAAGAGTACTAGCATTGAGCACAAAGAGTCTCAGGGACAGAGTCCAGGTCCTGAGTTCAAGCCCTAGGACTAGGGATGGGGGTGGGGTGGGGATGGGTGGGAGGAAAGAGTAGGTCAAGCCTGGGCACCACAGTGGTTCATGCCAGTAATCCTGGTTATTTATGAAGCTAAGATACAAAGGATAGAAGTTTGAGACCAGTTCCAGTAGAAAAAATTGCTAGACTTCATCTCCAAAATAACTAACAAAGAGCGGGGCTGTGATCTCAACAGCAAAGGCTGGGAATTGCAGCAGTGCGTGCCTGTCATACTAGCTATAGTGGGAAGTGTAAATAATATTAGTTCAGGGGCTGGGAAGGTGGCTCAGTGGTAGAGCACTTGCCTTGCATGCATGAGGCCCTGGGTTCGATTCCTCAGCACCACATAAGCAGAAAAAAAAAAGAAAGAAAAAAGCCGGAAGTAGCGCTGTGGCTCAAGTGGTAGAGTGCTAGCCTTGAGCTGAAGAGCTGAGGGACAGCGCCCAGGCCGAGTTCAGGCCCCACGACTAGACCCCCCCCCCAAAAAAAAAGTATTAGGCCAGCCCAGGCAAAAATGAGACCCTATCACAAGAAAACCAGAACAAAAGGAGTTGGAGGTGTGGCTCTACTTGTAGTACTCCTGCTTGACAATCACAAAGCCCTAAGTTCCCAGTATTGCCTCCTCCCCCCAAAAAAACCAAAAACAACTAACAACATACCTTCCTTCAGGCTACAAAACTATCACTAGTCAAGCATGATTACAAATGAAATTCCATGCATAAGATATATTTAATGAGGGGGTGGAAAGGTAGCTCAGTGATAGAGCGCTTGCCTCGCATGCATGAGGCCCTGGGTTTGATTCCTCAGCACCACATATACAGAAAAAACTGGAGGTGGGCTCTGTGGCTCAAGTGGTAGAGTGCTAGCCTTGAGCTGAAGAGCTGAGGGACAGCGCCCAGGCTCAGAGTTCAAGCTTCACGACCAACCAAAAAAAAAAAAAAAAAAAGATATTCAATATTCAATGAGCTAGAGACATGGCTCAGGTGGTAGAGCACCAGCCGTGTGCAAGCTCTATTTAATTGTAGCTATTCCCTTGATAAAGCCATCAAACCCAGTTATATTTATTATGACCTTTTGTATCTTATAAGCCTACATTAAAGTGACAAGTTATTAAAAAACATGAATGAGAGTTGGGGGTAAGGGAAAGAAGGAACATATACTAGAACATACATTAACAGGCGATCTTATGGCTCTGTGTTTTTTTTTTTTTTGTCGGTGGTGGGACTTGAACTCTGGGCCTCAATGCTGTCCCTCAGCTCTTCAGCTCAAAGCTAGCACTCTACCACTTGAGCTACAGTGCCACTTCCAGTTTTCTGGTGGTTTATTGGAGATAAGTTTCACGGACTTTCCTGCCTGGGCTGGCTTTGAACTGCGATCCTCAGATCTCAGCCTCCTGAGAGCTAGGATTACAGGTGTGAGCCACGGGTGCCCCACTCTGACTGTGCTTTATTACTATACATTTTTTGTTTTGGGTTGGGGGGGGGGCTTGAATTCTGGACTGGGTGCTGTACCTGAGCTCTTCAGCTCAAGGCTAGCGCTCTACCACTTGAGTCCCAGTGCCACTTCCAGTTTTCTGGTGGTAATTGGAGATAAGAGTCTCCTGGACTTTCCTCTCTGGCTGGCTTTGAACTGTGATCCTAAGATCTCAGCCTCCTGAGTAGCTAGGATTACAAGTGTGAGCCACAGATACCTGGCTTTTATTACTCTACTAAAAAAAATATTCATTTTGCTGCAGCTAACTAGCCTCCATCTTCTACACCAAATACTACTCCATGCCATGGAAATGCTGTGCAATAACTCTCCCAAGTAGCACCTATAGCTCTGATATGAAGGTATCACAGTAAAAATATGCAAAATAAAGTCATCTATGGCCATGGAATGGGCCTGTTTGTCACTAAAACCTGTGCTAGAATTTGCAGTGTTATCTGCTATAATGAACTCTTCTGGAATTACTTATTAATATAAGATTCAGAATAAATTAACAACGTATCTTAAAAAAATAAAAGCATGGCCAGGCGCCTGTGGCTTATGCCTATAATCCTAGCTACTCAGGAGGCTGAGATCTGAGGATCACAGTTCAAAGCCAGCCTGGGCAGGAAAGTCCATGAGATTTATCTCCAATAAACCACCAGAAAATCAGAAGTGGCACTGTGGGTTAAGTGGTAGAGCACTAGCTAGCCTTGAGCTGAAGAGCTGAGGGAGAGCACCCAGGCCCAGAGTTCAAGCCCAATGACCAACAAAAAAAAAGCAGAGCTGGAAGCATGGCTCAAGTGGTAAGAATGCCAGTCTAGAAGCTTGAGGCTCTGAGTTCAAACACACACACTATGTATAATATAGTCTATACATATGCATATACATATATGTATATAACACATATAGTTAATAACAAGGAAACACATGCTATAAGGTAGATGGACCTTGAAAAGTTTGAGAATTATAAGGGCTAGGTGTGCGGCTCAAGTAGTAGTGTCAGCCCAGCAAATGTGAAGCTTGAATACTGGGGAAAAAAAGAGGTCCAGAATAGGCAAATCTATAGACCACACAGTTAATGATTGCCTAGGGTTAGGGGGGAGTAGTAATGAAAACAGTCTGGAGATACAGACCATGGTGATCATTGCACAACATGGTGAATCAAAAGGGGAGGGGTCATACTTAGCAGTGACACTTCTGCAATAAAGTCAGATGGGGCTAAGCCTACTAGTCACAGGATCTGAATGCATAAGACTGTCCACCCAATAGCCCTCTCTTTTCTGTGGTCATCTATCCTATTTAGTTCTAATGATCTAAGCAGATTATGTGGTGGTTCCACCTTTCTTGCTATGATTGGCTTAGGAGAGAGCAGGCCATATACTTCAGAAGAAACATAGGCTGTTGAAAGACTTTCTGGAAAAGGTTTCATTGTTCTCAAGAGAATGGTCTTGCCTCTGTACATTGATGTAGTATTAAGCCTGGAGCTGAAGTGTGTCCTAAGGACAGAACAGAAACCACCAGCCTGTGTAAAGCCACTCCTACCTCAGGGCTTAAATCCCCTTTTGTGTAGTCTTTACTGGGGTTTGAACTCAGGTTGCTAGGTAAATATTCTGCTTCCAGCCCTTCACATATTGTTTAAACCATTTGATTTTAGTAGTTTGTATGGCCCCAAATGCAGATGATTCCTCCTAAGACTACTTATAACAGACTTGGAAAGTGCTGGGAAGGTCCACTTTTTGGGGGGGGGGGCATCAGTCCTGGGGCTTGAATTCGGGGCCTGGGCTCTGTCCCTGAGCATCTCCGTACTCAAGGCTGGTACTCTATCACTTGAGCCACAGCACCACTTCTGGCCTTTTGTTTATGTGATACTAAGCAATCAAACCCAGGGCTTTATGTGTGCTAGGCAAGCACTCTACCACTAAGCCATATTCCTAGCCCCAGGTCCACTTTCATTGTGGTTACTACATTGACATTTTTTTTAATGGTCCAAAGCTGGTCAAGCCAGTCACTATGCCTGAGCTACAAAATAAGAATGCCCTCACTTCAAATTGGCCCTCAAATCAAGAACATATGGCCAAGCTCTTAGCACAGAATTTACTGTCAACAGACTAAGAACCCTAAATGTAGCTTAATCAAGTTCTGGAGCTTTAGCTCCATTATCAACCTGTTAACCCTAGTCACTCTATCTGGGAATGTAGCTTAGTGGTAGAGTGCTTGCTTAACATGCATGAAGCCCTGGGCTTGATTTCTCAGTACCCCATAAACAGAAAAGGCTGGAAGTGAAGCTGTGGCTCAAGTGGTACAGTGCTAGCCTTGAGCAAAAAAAGCTCAGGGACAGTGCCTAGTCCCCGAGTTCAATCCCCAGGACTAGCAAAATAGAAAGTATGTCTACTTAGAAATCGTATAAGTGCTTTTTTTTTTTTTTTTTTTTGATTATGGGGCTTGAACTCAGGGTCTGGGCAGTTCCTAAACTTCTTGCTCAATTCTAGTATTCCACCATTTGAACCACTGCTCCACTTCTGGTTTCCTGGTGGTTAATTGGAAATAAAAGTCTCACACTTTTCTGCTCTGGCTTGCTCTCAACGACAATCTTCAGATCTCAGCCTCCTGAGTAAGATTGAGGCATAAGCCACCAGTGCCCAGCTTAGTTGCTTTTTTTTCCCTTTCAGTTCTAGTGCTTGAACTCAGGGTCTGGGCACTGTCCCTGAGCTTCTTTTGCTTAAAGCTAGCACACCACTTCTGGCCTTTTATGTGGTACTGAGGTATCAAACCCAGGGCTTCATGCATGCTAGGCAAGCACTCTACCACTAAGCCACATTCCCAGCTCCAAATGGTAATTTTATCCAAGGGTGTCCCCAAACAAGTCTGAGATCTTTTACCCTAAGTTAGTTCTAGGTTTTCACTGCTTCAGTTTCTTTATCCATGAACAATTTCAACACTTGTAAGATTTCTTCTTTGAGCCACAGCTCTACTGCCGGCTTTTAGGTGGTTAACTGGAGATGAGTCTCACTGCCTTTCCTGCCTGAGCTGACTTTGAACTTCGATCCTCAGATCTCAGCCTCCAGAGTATCTAGCATTTTTTTTTTTTGGGGGGGGGGCTCGGTAGTGGGGCCGGCTTGAACTCTGGGCCTGGGTGCTGTCCCTCAGCTATTCAGCTCAAGGCTAGCGCTCTACCACTTGAGCCACAGCGCCACTTCTGGCTTTTTTCTTTTTGCTTATGTGGTGCTGGGGAATGGAACCCAGGGCCTCAGGCATGCAAGGCAAGTGCTCTACCACTGAGCCACCTTCCCATCCCTGAGTAGCTAGCATTACAGGCGGGAGCCACCAGCATCCAATCTGCAAGACTTGTCCTCTACAAAGTCCTCACTAATGTGTTACAGACCTCCTTAAGAATAGTGTTGGGCTGGGAAGGTGGCTCAGTGGTAGAGTGCTTGCCTTGCATGCATTAGGCTCTGGGTTCGATTCTTCAGCACCACATAAGCAGAAAAAGCCGGAAATGGCGCTGTGGCTCAAGTGGTAGAGCGCTAGCCTTGAGTTGAAGAGCTGAGGGACAGTGCCCAGGCCCAGAGTTCAGGCCCACAATCGACAAACAAACAAACAAACAAAACCCCAAGAATAGTATTACCTGCCTTACATAAGGCCAGACCCAGGGACATCTGACAAAGACTACAATAGATTTTCTAATTTTAAAGGTTACTAGTTAAGTAGACATATCCCTTGTCAGCCTCTAGGACAACTTAGATCTACCAAAACTGTCAAAGTAAAAGTATCCTGAAAGCCTGGCACTGGTGGCTCATGCCTGTAATCCTAGCTACTTAGGCTAAGATCTGAGGAACACAGTTCAAAGCCAGCCCAAGCAGTAAAGTCCATAAGACTTATCTCCAATAAACTACGCAAAAAAGGCTGGAAGTGGTGGTGTTGTTCAAGTGGTAGAACACTAGCCTGGAGCCAAAAACTCAGGGACAGTGCCCAAGCCTTCAGTTCAAGCCCTACACATGCACACACAAACCATCTCCCCCTCCAAACACCCCCCCAGTAACCCTGAGATAAAGATCAATGAGTTTTGACTACAAATGTAACCTTTATGTTGAAAAACAAAAAAATACTCCCTCCCCTCCAAAAAAAACCAGAAATGTAATTTAAGAGACCTGAGAAGCCAGGCTCCCAATGATCTGAAAAGATCACAAGCAGCATTCCAAGCCAAACTGTATCCAGCTTTATTAAAGATACTTTTCATAAACAATCATGGTATTTCAGGCAGGACATGGGCAGACAATCTTTTTTTGTTTTTAAACAGTATACAACAACTTTCAAACTCCCTTCTTGGATGGACTATCAAAATCAGAAAGCCATTATAAAACCCAATGACGTCTTCATTTGAAGCTCTGAATAGGGAAAGTTTAGAGTGAGGGTTGACATTTCACATTAAACATGTTGTTTAACAACTTTTCACAAGCCGACCCTGACTTTCAGGAAGTGAAAATGGCAGAATTATCAATCTGAAAATCCACGATTTAGAAAAGGAAACTACTGCTCTTTTAAGGAACACCATCTCAATGATGTCACTGTCAAGTCCAGATTGCCTGGCACATTGGAAAAACCAATTGGGAGGGGCAGGGAGGGTCAAGGTCCCGACTGGCCTCTGGTTTTAAGGGAGTTAAGTCTATGCTGATGATGGAGGAGGAGGACAAAAGTTATTTTGAGTTTTCCCACATCGCAAGGTGTTTGTACCAAGAAGGCTGTGTGTCAACATGAGGGAATTCCTCCTCCTGGGAGCCAACAAGAAGTCTCTCAAAACTAGCAGGGAAAGGTGTTTTCCCTGTATCTATCCAGCTTTGGAGACATTCTATTAGTGACAGATGCTCCTTTCTCCAAAACAAGTGTTCTGTGTGCTAACAACATAGCTTTAAAAAAAAAAGTAAAACAAAATTTTGCATTTTTATAAAACTTGATAAAAAATAGTATTTCAAACTGTACAGTCACCAGAAGTACACAGCTATCAAAAATGCACACACTTCACTTGGCATCTCCAGCACCTTCAGCTTTCTGTGCCTGAAATAAAAAGATTAATAAGGCATTAGATGTATAGTGTCTGTTCAGATTTTGTCCTAGAGGAAGTTCAATACTTCTTGAGACTCTTATTTCTAATTAATCAGCAAAAAGCTGAAGCAGAGGTATGGTTCAAAAAGCTAAGGGACAGTGCCTTGACCCTGAATTCAAACCCCAGGACTGGTGTACCTGTAAGTATGCAACATATATATTGTGAGCTGGTTGACAACTGCTTAATCCTGAAATCCTAACTATTCAGGAGACTGATACCCGAGAAACATAATGCAAAGACAACCTGGGCAGGAAAGTCTGTGAGTGTCCTATCGAGAAACATAATGCAAAGACAACCTGGGCAGGAAAGTCTGTGAGTGTCCTATCTTCAATTAACCACCACCACAGCAGAGCTGTGGCTGGAAGTGGCAGGCTGCTAGCCTTGACCACAAAAGCTCAGGGACAGCGCTCAGACAGTGCTCAGGCCTTGAGTTCAAGTCCCAGGATCAGCACCATAAGACAAAAAAAAAAAAGGGGGGGGGGAGGGGAAATGGTGTAGTGAAGCTTTAGTAGGATCTCAGGACAACAGTGTCTTTTGATAATGGAACAGATCTTAAGAATCCAGGATTTCAGTCAGCAGGAAAGCACAACAAATTTGAGTGATATAGATTACAATGTGCACACCTACTGAAAAAATGAAACAACTGTACCTGGTCTGTTTTGGCATCTCCATTTTCTGCAGGGTTATTCCCATCCTTGCCTGCATCAGCTTTCCCCTTCTTCCCTTTGGGTACCTTCTCTCCCTTCTAAAAAAGAAGAGAAAGAGAACTGTTCCTCTTTATTCATATGGGCCAGATTACAGTCTGCAATGTTCTGTATGGTGTAAAAGGTAGGCTTGTTTACTGAAGCCAACTCCCCCCACCTATAATAAATGATCCAAACTAAGCCTAGTCATTAATTTACTGTGGTCTTCAGCATACGAAAACTCACATTTAGAATAAGCCAGGGCAAATACTTGAATGTTTTAACACTCCAGCAATTTTCAAGAAACTGACAAAGTTCTTGACTAGAAAACTAATAGGAATAGCAGGGATAAGGCTATCAAAACAACTTACAACATCCATTGATGGAGTCACCATTATGCTGAATTAGGTTAAGGTGGTGAAGGACAGTTCTCTTTCTGTGAAAATCACCAATTCCAGCGTTAGCACTATTATCTCTGAGTTTCACTTACCTTTGCAGGGGCTTTTTTAGGCTTGGGCTCTGGCTTTGGAGGAGCAGGTTTCTTAATTTGGCAGGCAGAGGGGAAGAAGAGAGTATTTTAGTTCAATAGAGCAAAGAAACAAAACAACTCAATCACAGTACAAAGAATAGAGAGGGTTCTCCTACTTGCCGAATTTCTTATGGCTGGTTTTCTTTTGGAATGTTAGTTTCCCAATTCAGCTACAGCCACTGGAATTTCAGAACTAGTAACTCCCAAGGTGCAATACCCCGAGGTGGAGATCACCCAAAATAAAATTCTCTGGAAGCAATAGTTTCAAGAATAAGATAGGGAAAACTTTGCACTTACAGCAGACAACCTGGCGGATCTTCTCTGTGGCTATTAAAATAAAAACAGAAGGTTACTTTGTTCTGCATTACAGAAATGGAGCCCAACTCTAGGCAAACTGAGAGGGAGGTGAGTTGTGGTTGATTTACCACCAAGAAAAAGTAAGGGACACTTACCTCGTCCTTCACCTTTGCTTTATCTCCTTTAGCATCACCTTCGGCCTAGAAGGCATCAAGACAAAAACAAAAAGGAAAAAACCCCTGTAGCTCCTGAAGTAATCCTCACTGATTTTCCTCCGCAGGATTCTAAGAAAAAGTGCCACAACTTTCCCAGAACATGTCTGGCTCGGTTTCCAGGAAGCCGTCCACTGCTCGTTCCAGCCCAAGGCGTGTACGGAGGCCTCGGCCCGGCGGGGAAACTCTCGGGCAAAACCGGAGCCGGGCCGCGCCACCGCGCCAGGCAGGAGCAACAGCTGCAGCTGGTGCAAACAAACCCCTCCGGAGGCGGAGCCGGGCGCCGTTGCCATGGCAGCCGTCGAGGGCGGGAGAAGGGAGGCGCACGGCCTGAGGAGCTCGTGGGCGGCGGCAGCGCGCGTCTTGCGCGCCGGGGACGTGGGCGGGCAGGGGCGGAGCCTCGGGCGGCGGCCCCGCCCCCTCGCGGCGGCGGTTTTTTGGCGGCAGCGCGTTCCCCCGCCCGCCAACCCCGAACGCCGTCTTCCCGCCCTTTCGGGTTTGAATCGTACGCCCGCCCGCGGGGAGGGCGACATTCTGGTGGGGGAGGGGGCTCGGAGCCCGCGGGGAGCAGGATAAACAGCCAACAACATGGCTCCTCCCGCCGCCGCTGCCTCCTCCAATATGGCCTCTGGCGCCTGGGGCAGCGGCGCCGCGCAGGGTTAGCCCGAGGCCCCGACCTCGACTGAGCCCCGCGCCTGGCGGCTGCGGCCCCTCGGCCAGCGCCGGTTCCCGCGCCTCCGGTCGGGCGGGAGGCAGGGTGGCGGCTGCGGCCGGCGCCCGCGGCCCTCGCGCCACGTACCTTTCTCTTGGGCATGGTGGCGGCGGGACGGAGGCGCTGGGCGAGGATGCAGCGACGCGCGGCTCTGCTCGGTCCGGGGGTCGTTCTCGCCTCTTCTTCACACTGCTCGGGCTCCGGGGGGTTTATAAAGTTTTTATAGCGCTGGGAGCCCCGGACCGGTTAGAACCGGATTTCACCTCCCGCTGCAGCTCATTGGTCCAGCTGGGGTCACGTGGGCGGGGTTTAAACTCACCTCCTCTGGAGGGAGTGAGGAGGGGGGTGTGTGGGGGGAGGGCGCGAGAGACGGCGGCGCGCCGAGGGGGTGGGGGCGCGGTGGGGGAGGCGCGCGGCGAGGGCGATCAATGAGGCGGGGCGCGCGAGTCGGGGTTCCGCTCCCGCCAAGAGCTGGCTTTTGCAAACTACCAAGTTCCTTCCATCTTAAGCAACGAGCTGCCCACTTCTCCAAACCGTGCAACACTCGGGGCGCATCTCAGCAGCCTTCCTTCCTGCTCCCGCGGCGGGCCCCCCGGGGCGGGCTGGGGAGGCGGGAGGCGCCGCCGCGGGGCCCTGGCTGCGGCGCCAGCGGGAAAAGCGCGGGGAGGCCGGCCCGGCGCGGGCGGACGTGCATCCTTCCGAGCTCCCACTTCGGGAAAGCCCTAGGTGCGCCCCACCTGGAAAGCCGTTCACTCCAGGTGGGATGTGGGCTGCGCAGGGGGGGTGGGGGAGACCGTCCAAGCAGGGGTGCATTTTGGGTGCTGCAGGGCAGGTAGGAGCTGTCCTTTCAGCACCCGCTGCTCAGCTGCCTCCCCAAATGGTAACCGAGCCCCCAAAGCCTGGCAGGCGGCTCCAAGCCTTAAGTCTCTGCATGCCCGGCCCTTAGGACCCAGTGGGAACGCAGCGCCGTCGCCCCGCGGCCTTCGGGCACTCCCCTCCCCCCCCCCCAGCACTCCCAGTCCCCGAACATCTAGTCCAGCTGCCCCCACTCGACGCGGCCACCGAGCCCGGGCGCAGCCGACGCCGCAGCTGGTGAAATCCCTCCTTCCACACTGTCAAGCTGGCTTCCTTTCACCAGCGGGAGGAAATGGAGGGTGGAGGAAAGCACCGCGGGATTGGGAAACAAGTAGAGGAACAGGTGTGATGGCAAAAGGGCTCTTCGGGTGTGCCTCAGCCCGAAGTCAGGGGTCCTGGAAGGTAGGAAATGGCAGGAGCGAAGCAGGGCGTACTTCCGTTGCAGTTAGCAGACAAGTCTTACATCTAAGAATTAAAAAAAATCTATTTAGACCCACAACACAAGATGAGAATAAATATCCTCAAGCGTGGAGGTTGGCTTTCAGGCGAGGGGACAGATGGCCTCGCCTGACTTTTTGAGGCAAGGGAGAGAGGCTAGTTTGCACAAATCAGGCCAGCAGAAAGAAAACAAAATATTTTGCTTCTTGCTTTGGGCAGCAGTCAAATTTGCATCTTTCCCACCCCCAAGATGCCTCCAGAGGCAGCTCTTTCCTACTCCACCCTTCAGTGTACCTTTCGCAGAGACCTGTTCCATTAATCACCTCTACTGTATCCCAACAACCAGGGAAAGTGAGAAGAGACGGGACCCAAGCCACTATGCTCACAGGGCAGATTCCGCTTGCTGCCTCCATTCCCGCCTTAATTGTAGGGCTCTTCGTTATAGCCACATAATTCATGCCTCCCTAATTAAGGCTGTCAACAACCCCATTGTAAAGCTGGAAATTGTACAGCACCTGCTCTCTGGGAGCTCTGTGCCAGGGACTGGTAGTGGGGAGTGCCAGGTGTGTGTGTGCAGGGGGGGGACTTGCCAAAGGGTGCATCGATTGGCTTTTCAATTGCAGTGTTAGGCATTTATACTTGATTCTGGGAGCAGAGATGGCCAAGGCATCCCCAGTAAGAGGTATCCAAAGTACAGAAAGGCAGGATGGGACCAGGGTACAGAAAAATTAGGGATCTACAGGATGTACTCGACACTGCTTACAAGACCCCACTTCTCTCCTGGAGGTGCAGGGAAAATGGCTTGCAGAAAGTAAAATGAGAAGACTGGAAAGTAACATTCAGTATGGCTGGTACTTGCTACTCTGGGGCACCTGAAGCACAGTTGCCAGGCAGACAACTCCTCAGAAGTCCTAATCCAGCAACTCTGAGGAGGAGGTAAGGGGAAAGACACAGCCCTCACCCTGCCCTCCTCTTCCTGCTGGGCAGCCTTAGCCTTAACACTAGAGAGGTGGGAACAAGGTTTGCCATGCTCAGGATAAATGGTCTTGGAGCCTACTTAGAGGGCCTCTGAGACTGGGAAGTGGGACTCAAGAGTTTGTGATGGTGAAGGCAGGGGTCAGCAGGCAGAGCCAGTTGGGAGAAACGCTTGGTTCTGCTCAGTCCTGTTGTGTTAATGTTGGATTAGACTCACCAGGGCCCACAGGCCATTCTGTTACCCTGTAGCCACAGAGGGGGCTAGTTTCCCTGGGAGCAGTGCCTGGCCCCAAGCCCTGCAAGAGGGGGAGAAAAGCTTGTGTGGGCTGAGTCGACAATAGGTAATTGGATTGTAATCACCCGCCTGGCTTCTGTGCACCATTGGGGGCGCTGAGCCTTTCAGTGAGCAATCAGTCCTGCATAGTGGGTGGGGGTAGAGCCTCAATAGCAAATCCCAGGTGGAGAGCCAAGGGGAGGAGCAGCAGATGGGCAAATTTTCTGTCTCTCCCGCCCCTTTCTTCCTTGCCTAAATAATTCTGGCTGCCTACTAGCTATTTACCAGCAGATCCAAGGTAGAGCCAAATCTTTTGTGAAAGTCTGGTGGGGAAGATGGATGGGAAAAAGGCTAGGCGTTGGGAAAGACCTCTTCCCTGCAATTCTACATGTTGAAAGACATACTCATGGAAACAAAGTGCATCCAAGAGCACAGGCAGACGGGGAAGCAGCCAGATGAGTTGGGGCCCTCTGTTCTCCAAATCTTTTGGTTACAAAAGTGGAGTTTAGTGTCCTTGTAGAATACTATCACCCTCAATCCTCCCCAGGAGTACTACTGCCCCAGGCAACCCAAAGGTATCCACTGCCAGCACATGTGGCCATGGGGGCTCTCCTGCCAAGCAAGAGGAGCAGAGCATAATTCATCACCAGAAGGGAGGTGCCTTTCACCAAGAAAAGGGAATGGGGCCCTGGAGGTAAAGGGCAGAGCACAGTGGCTGGTGGCCAGCCTCACTCAGGCTGATGTAGTGCCCAAATGTGCCAGCCAGTCAGCCCTTTTGCGTTCCAAGGCCTGCAGGAAGCTTTGGACTCGCTCTTCCCGTCTGGCTGAGAGTTTGCGCAAGCGTGTCCGTCGGAGCTGGACGTCCCCACTGGCTTGGAGCCCCTCTTGCAGCAGCTGCTCCGCCACTGCAGCCTGGTCCCTCTCCAGCTGGTGCCTCTTCCGCTCCTTTGCATACATGTCTCGGGCTTTCTGCTAGAGAAAAGTGGGGTTTGGGGTGGGAAAATTGTTTATTAAGCGTGGGTGAACCTGGGATGGGGGTGGGGCACTAGGGGCCAAGTGAGGTAGCACAGTGGAGAGTTTGTACCAGCTCTGGAAGGAATTTTGGGCAGATATGCCAGAGGTGGTGCCCATGTTGTACAGGCAAGGCAGAAACAGCTGTGGGTCCATCTTGATTTGGTTTGTGTGGAAGCATCTGTATTCCTTAAAATTGTCTCAGCCTTCCAGTAGGAAGGAAACCAGGCAAATGTGAGTCTGACTTCTGATTTCCCCACCCAATGAGCTTTGTGGCTTTGAGAAAATCCTCTCCTAACCTCATTTCTTCATCTGTAAAGTGGGGGTTGTGCCTACCTTGAAGAGTGGTTTTAAGGATTAGAGATAATATATGCAAAATCCTCTCGAGCATATTAGCAGGCTCTCAGACAGAAACAGCAATTTTACATTGTATTGTCTACTCTCTGCTACAGGGAAGGTCCTGTTTCTGTCAGGCACCGTTCACTAGGTCCCTGATGGTCTCCCAGGGCCCCCTCCCAGGCCCCTAAGCTACTTTGCTGGATTCTGTTCCAGACCTGCTTCTAGTATGGAGACAGCCAATAGACAGTCCTCCTATGAACACTCATAAGCCACTTACTACATCTGCCTAGAACAGGTATTACGGTCTATAGTCTGCTTTCTTCTAGGAAAGAAGTCCTTGAAGGTGCCAAAGAGCCCCCAAGACTCCTGAAACCAAGTCCAACACTGGGTGGCAATATTGCTGAACAGCACTCCTTTGTGTATGTGACCCAGACACACCATCAACTCCTAAGTGCAGAGAGCATGCTTTTTCTTCTTAGGAACCTGGGGTTTCCTGCACAAGTGAACCAGCCAATCACAATCACTGACCACATGCTCCCAGGAGAGGAGGTGGCTGCTCCTGGCTGGACCTCACTATTTTCCGTTGCTGCCAGTTTATCAGGCCTGCGGAGCCTTTTCACCAGACCCCCTCCTCCCAAACTTATTCCATGAGCAAGTAACCTTGGTGGGGATTTTGTCTTATTTTTGAGACAGGGTGCTCCCAAGGTTGCCCAGGCTGGTTACAAAATCCTAGGCTCAAGAAACACTTCTGCCTATATCCAAGTAGCTGGGACTGCAGGCCTGTGTTACCACACCAAGTGGCAACAGCATTTTCTTACAGGATACCTGCAGGTTATCTTACACTAATGACTCTACCACTTCTGACCTTGTATTATGGTACCTTGTGTTCAGGTCTTGTCTAATCAGTCTGTAAATTCCTCAATTGCTCTGTCTTCATCTTAAAAAAAAAATGTCCTACCTGTACATAAGTACCTCCTTCATCTCTTGCCTCACTTGACTCTCAGAATGGAGCTGCAAGGGAGGTGTTACCTAGCTGAGGCTCAGAAAGGTTGTTTGCTAAGGTCTCTCAACAAAAGCCTACTGTATAAATAAAGATGATAAATGAAAATTCTAGAATATCTTTGTAGGCTCTTCTTTTTTTTGGGTCCAGTCGTGGGCCTGAACTCTGGGCCTGGGCGCTGTACCTCAGCTCTTCAGCTCAAGGCTACCGCTCTACCACTTGAGCCACAGCGCCACTTCCAGCTTTTTTCTTTTTTCTTATGTGGTGCTGAGGAATTGAACCCAGGGCCTCATGCATGCAAGGCAAGCGCTCTACCACTGAGCCACCTTCCCAGCCCATCCCAGACATTCTTGAGAGAGTTCTTCTCTGGCTGCTGTGATGAAGACTACATGCAGAAGCAGATGCCAGCCTTGGTTAAGAGAACCTTGGGTACTATGTAAAAGACTTGGGGGTTATGGAGGTGCCCAAGACACAGTCCTATTAAGCCAGGAGCTCACAGGGTGACAAGGACACAACCATGAATACAGAGTACCATAAAGCACAAGGTAAAATGTGGAAAAGATCATCAAGGAGGCAAGGAAAAGGGCCAAACAATCTCAGAGGAGAAAACAATCATGGTTGATAAAGGTTAAGGAACAATAAGACCTCACAGAATTTTTGCTGGCTTCCAACCAAGGAAGAGTATTCAAAGAGAAGTAGAGTGTGGAGGAAGAAGAATATTCTGGCAGTGTGAAGAACAGACAATATTGCATATGCTGGGAGAGCTAGCTCAGGCCAGTCTACCCAGAGCTCTGGGGTTTAAGAAGCACTTCATGAAGCTCAGGCTTCCTCCAAATGGCATTCGCAGTGCCAATACCAGCAGTGGAGGCAGTAGCCAGAGAACTGTGTTCAGGTAGTTCAAAGTAATTCCTTTTACTGGGGAGTTACATTATCATCTTGGCATTATTGGTTTCATTTAGATTCTGGGGGCTCAAACTCTTGTTCAGCTTTTTTGCTCATCTGGCATTCTACCACTTGAGCCATATCCTACATCCAGCCTTGTATTTGTAGTTAACTAGAGATAGTGTCTCTTAGACTTCTCTGTCTAACCTGGCTTCAAACTACAAATCTCAGCCTGGGAATATGTCTTAGCAGTACAGTGCTTGTCTAGCATGCATGAAGCCCTGGGTTTGATTCCTCAGTACCACATAAACAGAAAAAGCCAGAAGTGGCACTGTGGCTCAAGTGGTAGAGTGCTAGCCTTGAGCAAGCTTAGGGACAGGCGCTGGTGGCTCATATTTGTAATCCTAGCTACTTCAGAGACTGAGATCTGAAGATTGTGGTTCAAAGCCAGCTAGGGCAGGAAAGTCCATGAGATTCTTATCTCCGATTAACCACCAGAAAAACAGAAGTGGCACTATGGCTCAAGTGGTAGAGTGCTCACCTTGAGCTGAAGAACTCAGGGGTAGCTAGCGCCCAGGCACAGAGTTTGAGCCCGATACCTGCGCCCCCTCCCCCCCAACAAACACAAAAAGAAGCTCAGGGACAGTGCCCAGGCCCTGAGTTCAAGCCCAGGACTGGCAAAACAAAACAAAACACAAAAAAAACTATGGTTCTCTGATCTCAGCCTCCTGAGTAGCTACATGTGAGCAGCTGGTACTTGGCTTTAGTTTCTTTTTGAGGCAGATTCTCATTGTGTAGCCCAGACTGACTTCAAATTTGCAATCCTCCTGCATTAGCCTCCCAAGTGACTGGATTATGGGTGTGCCCCACCACATTTGGCTTGCTTCTGTTAAAGATTTTATTCTGTGCTGGTCCTAGGACTTAAACTCAGAGCCTGGGCTAGGTCCCTAAGCTTCTGTGCTCAAGTCTAGCATCCTACCATTTGAACCACAGCTCCATTCTGGCTTTTTTGGTATTTAATTGGAGATCAGAGTCTCAATGCTGGCTTTGAACCACAATCCTCAGATCTCAGCCTCCTGAATAGTTAGGATTACAGGCACCCTGAGCCACCAGCACTCAGCAAGACTTTGCTGGTTGTGGGGCCTGAACTCTGGCCCAGGATGCTGTCCCTCTGCTCTTCAGCTCAAGGCTAGTGCTCTACCACTTGTGCTACAGTGTCACTTCCAGCTTTTTCTGCTTATGTGGTGCTGAGGAATCGAACCCAGGGCTTCATGCATGCAAGGCAAGCACTCTACCACTGAGCCGCCTTCCCAGGCCCCAGCAAGATTTATTTTAAATCTCTACCTTCAGTCCTCCTCTGCCCAAATGTTATCACCTTACCTTAAGCTACATCCCCTCTCCTTCTATGGTAGGAGTTTGGTCTCTTGTTTTGGTTTCTTATCTCTGACTCCTACCCTGAATAAATCCTAAGTGATTTTTTTTTTTTACCAAATACCAATCAGATCCTGTCACTTCTCTGATTAAGTCCTTCAGTATCAGAGGCCTGACCTTCTCCAGCCTCATTTCTACTTTATTATTATTTTTTTTGGGGGGGGGGTAGTCCTGGGGCTTGTACTCAGGGCCTAAGCACTGTCCCTGAGCTTTTTTTCTCAAGGCAATCATTCTGCCACTTGAGCCACAGTGTCACTTCTGGCTTTTTCTGTTTATATGGTACTGAGGAATCGAACCCAGGGCTTTATGCATGCTAGCAACACTCTACCACTAAGCCAAATTCCCAGCCCTCATTTCTCCTAATTTTTCTTTTGGTCGGTCATGGAGCTTGAACTCTGGGCCTGAATGCTGTCCCTCAGCTCTTCAGCACAAGGCTTGAGCCACTGTGCCACTTCCGATTTTCTGAGTGTTAATTGGAAATAAGAGTCTCATGGACTTTCCTGCCCAGGCTGGCTTTGCACCGAGATCCTCAGATCTCAGCCTCCAGAGTAGCTAGGATTACAGGCGTGAGCCACCAGCGCCCAGCTCATTTCTAATTTTTTTTGGGGGGGGGGGGGGTCCGGTCGTGGGGCCTGAACTCAGGCGCTGCCCCTCGGTTCTTCAGCTCAAGGCTAGTGCTCTACCACTTGAGCCACAGCACCATTTCCGGCTCTTTTCTTTCTTTTTTTTTTTTTTTTGGTCCGGTTGTGGGGCCTGAACTCTGGGCCTGGGCGCTGTCCCTCAGCTCTTCAGCTCAAGGCTAGCACTCTTCCACTTGAGCCACAGTGCCACTTCCCGCTTTTTTCTTTTTTCTTATGTGGTGCTGAGAAATTGAACCCAGGACCTCATGCATGCAAGGCAAGCGCTCTACCACTGAGCCACCTTCCCAGCTCCTCATTTCTTTTTTTATTTTATTTTATTTTTTGGTCGGTTGTGGGGCTTGAACTCTGGGCCTGGGCGCTGTCCCTCAGCTCTTCAGCTCAAGGCAAGCGCTCTACCACTTGAGCTACAGCGCCACTTCCGGTTCTCTGGTGGTTTATTGGAGATAGGAGTCTCACGGTCTTTCCTGCCCGGGCTGGCTTTAAACCGTGATCCTCAGATCTCCGCCTCCTGAGTAGCTAGGATTACAGGTGTGAGCCACCAGCGCCCAGCCCAGCTCCTCATTTCTAATCTTGACCTCAACTGTCTAACCTCACTATCCTTTTCCTTCCCTCCATTACCTTCTAGCACATCATTCCATATATTTGTTTTATTAGACTCAGGAATTACATTACACATTTGTTTACTTGTCTATCCCCTCCACTAAGAATATAAAAACTCCACAAAGGCACATACCGTGTCTGACCAGCTAACTGCTAACTCTCCTGTGCCCAACATCTCCCTGGATTTCAGAGGGACAGTTACGGCAAGGAGGAAACCTGTAGTAACTCCTGTGACAACCATGTGCAACGCATCTAGGAAACCTAAAATTACTATAAAAGGTTAAGTGAGAGGCCCAGACACAAGAATGTCCACATGCAAAGGCTCCTTTAGGCTTCACGCAGAGCTAATTTGCTCTCATTTAATACATGATTTTAACATGCTTGATTAACTGTTTTTTTTTTTTTTTTGCCTATAACAGCTAATTTAAAACAGTAAACAGGAAGGGAAGAAACAGAGGTATGCTGTCAAAATTAGCCACTGACATGGTAGAAAAAGGGAAGATAGACACACACACCAAAACAAAAAACAAAAAACAAGAAGGACCATCTAGCTTTAGAATAAACAGTCCCACTCTTCAAGGTCATTATAATCATCATTATGAAGTGATTAATCATCATCATTACTAACAAATGCTGGTATATAAGGTCAATAAATCACATATAAGCCTCACTTCAAGTTTTCCAATCAAAAAGGGGGGGGGGAACAGTCTTAGTTCTTTTTTTAATTGTTCATTGTGGGGTTTGAACTTATGTCCTGGGCACTGTCCCAGAGTTTTCTGCTCAAGGCTAGTGCTCTACCACTTTGAGCCATAGCACCACTTTCATTTAGCTGGTTAATTGGAAATAAGAGTCTCATAGACCTTCCTGCCCCGGCTGACTTCAAACCACAATCTTCAGATTTCAGTCTCCTGAGGAGCTAGGATTATAGGTGTGAATCTCCAGTGCCCATCCATCTTAGTTCTTAAGAAATAGTTTTGAAGCCAGGCGCTGGGGGCTCAGGCCTGTAATCCAAGGTACTCAGGAGGTTGAGATCTGAGGATAGCGGTTCAAAGCCAGCCCTGGCAGGAAAGTCGATGAGACTCTTATCTCCAATAAACCACAGGTGGCGCTGTGGCTCAAGCGGTAGAGCGCTCACCTTGAGCTGAAGAGCGCAGGGACAGCACCCAAACCCAGAGTTCAAGCCCCATGACCGACCAAAAAAAAAAAAAAAATAGTTTTGGTTATGTGGGAAAAATCTGGTATTCATTCCTCATTGACAGTGGATAATTGAAGCGTTACTGTTTTCTGTTCATTTGTTCTAAATGTACTCTCTAATATGTTAATATTGCGAGACTTAACAATCAAATCCTTTGACATGATTGATAAGATTGACTTATGCTAGGGGTTCTGACTTGGAACTCACAAAACAATTTCAGGGACAACATGTACCTACTGAAAGTATTCTATATAAGTGAGTGACAAGGGGCTGGGAAGGTGGCTCAGTGGTATAGCGCTTGCCTTGCATGCCTGAGGCCCTGGGTTCGATTCCTCAGCACCACATAAGCAAAAAGAAAAAAGCCGGAAGTGGCGCTGTGGCTCAAGTGGTAGAGTGCTAGCCTTGAGCTGAAGAGCTGGGGGACAGCACCCAGGCCCAGAGTTCAAGCCCCACGGCCGACCAAAAAAAAAAACAAAAACAAAACCACAGGGTGGTGCTGGTGGCTCATGCCTGTGATCCTAGCTACTTAAAAGGCTGAGATCTAAGGATCATGGTTTAAAGCCATGAGGTAGTTACCACCAATTAACCATTGAAAAAATCTGAAAGTAGAGTTGTAGCTCAAGTGATAAAGTGCCAGTATGGAAAAAAAAAAAGCCAAGGGGGGCAGTAGCCAGGCCCTGAATTCAAGCCACAGTACCAGCACACACATGAACATGTACACACATGCACACACACATACACACACAAAGAAGCAACACTAAGTATAATTTTAAAACTTAAGCTCTTAGTTCTGGGGCTGTGGGTCAGTTAGTTGGTCTCTTTGCTCCTGTTTTGATATCTGAAAAATGAGGACACCAAACCTGCTGGGTTGTTAGAAGGCTTAAATAAAGAAGTATGTGTGAAATCTCAGTATGTTAGCTAGCCTCAAACATATCACTATTATTGTTAAGAGTGCTAATCAGAGGGAAAACCTGTGAGACAATGAGGGAAGGTGACATTCCCCAAAAAGAAATGTACTCCTTACCTGATTTAAATTATTGTAACCCCTCTGTAGATCACCTTTATAATAACAGTAAAAAATTTAAAAAGAATAAAGAATGCTAATCAGATGAGGGTAACTGGCTCCTAAGGACTTAAAAAATATGGTGGTCAAAATTCAAAGTTGTTGAATAATGTGGTTTTATGCAGTATTATTATATTCTTTTTTTTTGGGGGGGGGGCTCCGGTTGTGGTGCCTAAACTCTGGGCCTGGGCGCTGTCCCTCAACTCTTTAGCAGCTCAAGGCTAGTGCTCTACTACTTGAGCCACAGCGCCACTTCCCGCTTTTTTCTTTTTGCTTATGTGGTGCTGAGGAATCGAACCCAGGGCCTCAGGCATGCAAGGCAAGTGCTCTACCACTGAGCGGCCTTCCCAGCCCCAAGTATTATTATATTCTTAACATTTCTAGAAGAAGCTTGGATTTTTGCATACTTACACTTACTTTTATTTTTCCCCATCACATTTACACTGGTCTTGACTTGAAATCTTTCAGCCTCAGTTTCCTAAGCAGCTGAGATTACAGGTGGGTAGCACCATGCCAGGCTATAATCTTTTAGTAGGCTATTATCTTCTGGGACTAATGGACAATCCTTCTAAAAAACCATTTTCCCAGGTTCTTAAGACATTGAACCTGCCGGGTGCCTGTGGCTCACGCCTGTAATCCTAGCTACTCAAGAAGCTGAGATCTGAGAAACACAGTTCAAAGCCAGCCTGGGCAGGAACATCCATGAGACTCTTATCTCCAATTAATCACCAGAAAACTGGAAGTAGTACTGGGGCTCAAGTGGCAGAGCACTGCAGTGAGCTGAAGAGCAGAGGGACAGTGCCCAGGGCCCAGAGTTAAAGTCCCACGACATACCAAAAGAAAAAAAAAAAAAGACTTTGACCTTTACTCCTATCTCTCATTGGTTATAAGTCCCTAAATTTTTTTCTTCTATTTATTCATTTACATAAAAGAGGTACTAGGATTTGCCTGAATTAGTACTTGGGAACATTAAAGAAAGTACTGCATGTAAAACATTTGCAGCGTATGCTCATTCACAGTAAATGCTCATTGAGTGGTAGCAACATCATTGTCATCACCATCACCATGCCTGTCATGAAGTGTCTAATATATATAGCAAGGTGGCCAATCAATGCTAACCTTTTCTTCTAATGTATCTAGTCAGGCCAGTAACCCCCCCCCCCCATACCTGAAGTGTGTTATGGTTCATCTGGAACTGAAAGATAGCTTCACAGAGATTCCAAAATGTGTATTCTGGCCACAGAATGGGTTGGAACACTAGGCAGGAGTGGGAGGTCTATGACAGAAAGAGAAGGAAGAGTATGTTTAGTCACATGTTGCTGAGCCACTTTGCTGGCCAGTCCTCCCATGGAGGAGCAGGCTGAGCTGGAAGAAGCCCAGAAATGATATTGCCCAGGCATCCAGAGCTGCAGTTGCTTCCGACACCAGCTCTGATTCCTTCATGGGCAGTGGGAGGGGTTGAGGGGTAGGGGTGTCTGAAGCAGCCAGATCACCTGCCTGTTGCAAAGCAAAACTAGACTAGATCACTTCCACTAGGATTTTTCCCAGAGCCAATTTTCAGACTATGAAATAATATCTGGACTCTGTTATTGACACTTGGCTCTTGGAGGTCATCTGAGACACTGTCTGGTAAAAGTCTGCAGTAAACCAATGGTAGCTGCCATTGTTACTTTTCAGTAGCAGCAGAATGGCAATGCAGCTAAGTGCGTGAACTCTACAGCCCAAATGCCTAGTTCTGTATTCTGCCTCTTCTAGCACCATTTAATCTTCCTCAAGTGTAAAGCTGGGTAATAGGAGTATCTGGTTTTCAAAGTTTCATTATGAAGATTGAATGTAAATCATGTAGAGCACAGAGCAGGATAAACTTGAGTAAAAATCAAATGAGCTGTCCCCTAGCACCAACACACTCTTATAGCTACTGCTTGATTCCTTCAGGGGTGAAGAATTCAATGCTTTCTAGGGAAAAATTTCAGTTGTCAGCTAACTTGTTATGCTAAGCCAATATTATCTTCATTCTACCAAGGTTGTAACTATTTTCAACAAGTTTACTTCTTCGAAATGATACTTTTTTGTTGTTGTTGTTGTTTTGTTGTTGTTAAAGGAATAAATAAGCAATCAGATCTTTCCAGTACAGTAGTTTTTTTTTTTTCTATTTTATAGTACTAGAAATTGAATTCAGGACCTCATGCTGTACTTTTTTTTTCTTTTGCTGGTACTAGGGCTTGAACTAAGGACCTGGGCACTGTTCCTGAGATTCTTTGTGCTCAAGGCTAGTGCTCTACCAGAGCCACAGCACCACTTCTGGCTTTTTCTGAATAGTTTATTGGAGATAAGAGTCTCAAAGACTTTTCTGCCCTAGCTGGCTTCAGGCTTCAATGATTTTTTTTTTTTTTTTTTTTTTTTTTTGGTCGGTCGTGGGGCTTGAACTCTGGGCCTGGGCGTTGTCCCTTAGCTCTTCAGCTCAAGGCGAGCGCTCTACCACTTGAGCTACAGCGCCACTTCCGGTTTTCTGGTGGTTTTATTGGAGATAGGAGTCTCACGGTCTCTCCTGCCCGGGCTGGCTTTGAACCGTGATCCTCAGATCTCAGCCTCCTGAGTAGCTAGGATTACAGGCGTGAGCCACCAGCGCCCGGCTGATTTTTTTTTTTGTTGTTGTTGTTGGTTATGGGGCTTGAACTCTGTTTTGTTTTTGTTTTTTTGTCGGTCATGGGGCCTGAACTCTAGGCCTGAGCACTGTCCCTCAGCTCTTCAGCTCAAGGCTAGCGCCCTACCACTTGAGCCAAAGCGCCACTTCCTGCTTTTTCTGCTTATGTGGTGCTGAGGAATCGAACCCAGGGCCTCATGCATGCAAGGCAAGCACTCTACCACTGCGCTACCTTCCTATCCCTGAAATAATACTTTTTTTTTTTTTTTGCCAGTCATGGGGCTAGAACTCTGGGCCTGAGCACTGGCCCTCAGCTCTTCGGCTCAAGGCTAGTGCTCTACCACTTGAGCCATAGTACCACTTCTAGCTTTTTCTGCTTACGTGGTGCTTATGAGGAATCGAACCCAGGGCCTCATGCATGCAAGGCAAGCAGTCTACCACTGAGCCACCTTCCCATCCCCAAAATAATACTCTTTTTGAAATATCTGAAAACTAGCTCAAGTTGCCTGTAATCTATTCCCAAAGTTAAAATGCTTTGTCACTAGCAAGACACTAAGTTTCAAGACAATAGGGATCATTTCTGACTTTATTACTGCCATATTTGAAGCACAAATAAGGAACTCAATTTTTTTTTCCTCTCAGAAATAAAAACTCATCTTTTCCAGAGCATTGTTCCTTGGTCCTTTTAAGACATGAGGGTCCTTGCTACCTATCCTCTAGTTGATCAGTGTGGTTTATTTGTTCATTTGCCTGTTTAAGGTCTTGTGCATTCTAAGCAGACACTTATTTTTGTCCCTGAACTTCTTTTACTCAAAGCTAGCATTCTACCACTTGAGCCACAGTGTAATTTCTGGCTTTTTTTGTGTTGAGGAATTGAATCAGGGCTTCGTGCATGCTAGGCAAGCGCTCTACCACTAAGCCACATTTCCAGCCTAAGCAGATGCTCTTAACACTGTTATATTTCCAGCCCAGTACTAGCCCCTTAAATTTCAGTGCCCAAAGTAAACTTGAGCAGCAGAATAGTAGGTCATAGAACCATGAGAAACATATCATGCTTCCGTTAGTATAATCAAAGACCAAAAGCATCTTCAGTAACTAATAATTTTAATTCATTTTTTATTGTGAGAATACTATACATTTAATTCATTTTTAAGATTATGGTCCAATAAAATTTCTGGAGTTTATCAAGTGAGCTGCTTCTAAGCTGAGTTCCCATGCAATTTATCTTTGAGAAAAACCTTCCCCCAGCTATATGCTATTCAGGGGCCAAGTATTCAGGGGAGGAAAGAGTTAAGCAACAACAACTTAAAATTAGATATGATTACTTTGTAGGGACTGCCTAGATGGAAGAACTGAGAAAAGTGTCACGGCAAACCCCTAAGAGTTTGCATGTAGTTTAGATCCTTCATGGACCATGCTTACATAGAGGCTGACATGTTACTAAGACATCAAGGCCACGTACCTTGAAAAATGGCACAAGTTTTCACTATTATTGGAAAGCTTGCTTTTTGGATGCCTTGCACTTTGGAAAGCAGGAATCACAGAAGTTTGCAAAGCCAGGGTCAGATGCAGAAGGAAAAACAAATGTCACCAGGCACAGCCTGGAAATGCTTCTCCACATTTCAGCCTCCTTACTTCCATGTTTTCTGACCCTACTGTGGCTAGGAATAGGCAGGAACTGTCTCATCTGGTCTATGAGTGCTGTCCTGCCCAGTGCCCAGTATTCATCCCAACACATTCCCAACAGTACCTGGAAAGCACCTACCTGCCAGAGCAAGAAGTCACTCAGTCGAACCTCTCCAGAAGTCCGTATCAAGATGTCAGGGTGAGGAGAGTGGTTGGTGTAGAGACATTTATCAAGCAGAGACTCAGAGACATCACTAAGGTGAAGGGGAGACAAAAAAAAAAAAAAAAAAGCACACATCTTTTTGAAGTATTTCTTGGTGAGCATGCATAAGGTTTCCGATTTCTTCAGGGACTACCATTAAATATACTCAGCAGTACTACCTTCTATAGAAAAGGTCCTTAATAAGAATTTGCTAAATTCATAAATGATCTGCTTTCCTAATTCCTACCCTCTTCTCATTCCTCCTCCCACCCTTGTCCCCCACACCTCTCTCTCTTTTTTTTGTGTGTGTGTGGTGTTGGTGATTGAACCCAGGGCTTCATGCACACTAAGCAAGTGCTTTACCATTGATCTATATCCCATGCCCCACAAATGATTTTAAATCTTCATAATTATATAAGATATATCTATTCTCATTTTTTAGATAAGAAAACTGAGGCTTAGAGAAACATCTTGCTTTTTTTTTTTTTTGATCAGTTGTGGGGCTTGAACTCTGTACTTGGGCGCTGTCCCTCAGCTCTTCAGCTCAAGGTGAGCGCTCTACCCCTTGAGCCTTAGCACAGCTTCCAGTTTTCTAGTGGTTTATTGGAGATAACAATCTTACAACCTTTCCTGCTTGCACTGGCTTTGAACTGAGATCTTCAGGTCTCAGTCTACTGAGTATCTAGGATTACAGGCGTGAGCCACTGACACCTGGCATGTCTTACTTTTTTTTTGTCAGTTGTGGGGCTTGAACTCTGGGCCTGGGTGCTGTCCCTCAGTTCTTCAGCCCAAGGCTAGCACTCTACCACTTGAGCCACAGTACCACTTCTGGTTTTCTGGGTAGTCTGTTGGAGATAAGAGTCTCTCCGTCTTTCCTGCCTAGGCTGGCTTTAAACCGTGGTCCTCAGATCTCAGCCTCCTGAGTGGCTAGGATTACAGGCGTGAGCCACCAGTGCCCAGCCTGTCTTGCTTTTTAAAATGCATATGCCTGCTGGGCATATGCACTATACTTATACACTGTACACATATGAGCATATATGTATAAAAGACAGTCTAAAAAAATCACACATTATTCTTTTTTTTTTTTTTTTTTGTCAATTGGGCTTGAACTCTGGGCTTGGGCACTGTCCCTGCGCTCTTCAGCTCAAGGTGAGCGCTCAACTGCTTGAGCCACAGTGCCACTGCTGGTTTTCTAGTGGTTTATTGGAGATAAGAGTATCACAGACTTTCCTACCTGGGCTGGCTTTGAACTGCGATCCTCAGCTCTCAGCCTCCTGAGTAGCTATGATTACAAGCGTGAGCCACCACCACCTGGCCAAATGTGTCATTGCATTTTTTTTTTTTTGGGGTCAGTTGTGGGGCTTGAACTCTGAGCCTGGGTGCTGTCCCTCAGCTCTTCAGCTCAAGGCGAGTGCTCTACCACTTGAGCTACAGCGTCACTTCTGGTTTTCTGGTGGTTTATTGGAGATAAGAGTCTCCTGGTCTCTCCTGCCCGGGCTGGCTTTGAACTGCAATCCTCAGATCTCAGCTTCCTGAGTAGCTAGGATTACAGGCGTGAGCCACCGGCGCCCGGCTGCATTTTTTTTTTTTTTTTAATCGGTAGTAGAGCTTGAACTCTGGGCTTGGGCGCTATCCCTGCACTCTTCAGCTCAAGGCAAGCACTCTACCACAGCGCCACTTCCTTCACACATTATTCTAGCAAGAGTGGTGGATGAAATGAACTCTAGGAAATTAACAAGAGATTTTTTTTTTCTTTTTTTGCTGTTTTAGTTTTCTTTCCTTTTGTTCTGTTTGTTTATTTTTAGGTCTTTGGGAGTGTAAGGGAAGGCACAGAAATGGAGGGACAAAGGATGAACAAATGCAGCAATGGTACTCCCTGGAAAGTATGTTGAAAATGAACTATGCAACTTATGGGTGGGCCTGGGAGGAAAAAACTGGGAGAGCAAGGGAAGAGATAACATTGTCCAGAAATAAATGTACTCTTTACCTGATTTATATAATTCTGTAAATCATCTTTATAATAACAATTAAACAGTTAAAAAAGCTGGGCACCAGTGGCTCACACCTATAATCCTAGCTACTCAGGAGGCTGAGATCTGAGGATTGCAGTTCAAAACCAGCCCGGGCAGGAAAGTTCATGAGACTCATATCTCCAATAAACCACCAGAAAACCAGAAGTGGCGCTGTGGCTCAAGTGGTAGAGTGCTAGCCTTGAGCTGAAGAGCTGAGGGACAGCACCCAGGCCCAGAATTCAAGCCCCATGACTGACAAAAAAAAGAAAAAAGAAAAACAGGGCTAGAACTCAGAGTGCTAACCCAGCAAGTACAAGGTCTGAGTTCAACCGCAGTATCAGAAAAAAAAACCAGGGCCTGGAAAGGTGGCTCAGTGGTAGAGCGCTTGCCTTGCATGCATGAGGCCCTGGCTTTGATACCCCAGTACCACATAAGCAAAAAGAAAGCCAGAAGTGGCGCTGTGGCTCAAGTGGTAGAGTGCTAGCCTTGAGCTGAAGAGCTGAGGGACAGTGCTCAGGCCCAGAGTTCAGGCCCCACGACTAGACCCCCCCAAAAAACAAAAAACAAAATCGAACCCCCTCAAAAAACCAACAACAACAAGCCCCCCCACCAAAAAAACCCCCCAACAACCCAGTATTAACCTTATAGGGACTAGGACTAAATGCATGCAGAGATCTGAGCATGACAGGGCACATCTATACTCAGTACTTAGCAGACTAAGTCCAGAGGATTGAAAAGTAGAGGCCAGCTTGGGGCTACAGGAATCATAAAAAGAAAAAAAAACGTATCCAGAGCACTTAGTAAGTGCCTAAATGTTAGTAAATGCTAAATGTTAGCATTTACTTTTGTTCCTCTTATTTTATAAAGAAAACAGAGCCCTATAGGAGGTCATGACCTGTTCAAAGTAATTCACTGAAAGAGAGTTTATTAACTGTTCTTCAGGCTCAACTTTATTTCTTCTGTACTATGAGAATCACAAAATAATCTCCTAAATACATACCAGGAGCTGGATGGCAGGAATAAGAATATAGAAATCAAACTATTAGGTAGAGCCTAATTGCAAAAACTCATTGACTTTCTAATACAAATGAGAATTTGCCTAAATTTGAATAATAGGCCCAGATGAGCCCAGCCAGAGCTGCAAAGCAAGTGTCAGGAGCTTAGTGGGTTGACACATTAGCCTCCTAACCCTGTTGATCCCAGCAGCCTACACTCCACTGGCATGAGAATCCCAGAGAGGCAAGTTAGGCAGGCAGAGAACTTGGGCAGGAAAAAATATGCAGAGCACTAGGCAGAAAGAAAGGTAAGGTCACTGAGTACTGTAATATAGTTTGAAGGGAAAGCAAGATCAGAGTGTGAATTGTAGACAAGCAGGAAGATCACATACATAGTGAGGCTGGACTCACTGTAGTAAGCTCAAGACCGGCCTATCTCAAAAAGCAAAATCCAATAGAAACAAGGTAGGTTCTTTCCTTCTTATCTTTCCTATTCTAATGAAACAATTTACCTTGTGGTACTAAAGACTGAACCATGGGTTTTCCCATGCTCTAGGATTGCAATATAATCCTAACCCTAATTCCCCCTACTCTCTAGCCCCAGGGGTACTGAAGCTGGAACTCAGGGTCTGGGTTTGCTAGGAAGCTCTCTCCAACTTGAACATCCTCAGACATACTTTTTTTGTGTGTTAATACTTAGATTTGAACTTGACCTGGGTGCTGAGCCTGAGCTTGTACTCAGGGCTAGCACTCTGCCATTTGAGCCATAGCTCTACTCCTGGATTTTTGATGGTTAACTGGAGATAAGCGTCTCAGTACTGGGCTGGGAAGGTGGCTCAGTGGTAGAGTGCTTGCCTTGCATGCATGAGGCCCTGGGTTCGATTCCTCAGCACCACATATGCAAAAAGAAAAAAGCCGGAAGTGGCGCTGTGGCTCAAGTGGTAGAGTGCTAGCCTTGAGCTAAAGAGCTGAGGGACAGCACCCAGGCCCAGAGTTCAGGCCCCACGACCGGACCCCCCCTCCCAAAAAAAAAAAAAGTGTCTCAGTACTTTGTGGTTCAGTCTGGCTTGAACCACCATCCTCAGATCTGAACTTCTTGAGTAGTTGGGATCATAGGCGTGAGCCATAGATGTTAAGCTTAATTCTTTTTGTTTTTCGGTCATGGAGCTTGAACTCTGGGCCTGGGTGCTGTCCCTCAGCTCCTCAGCTCAAAGCTAGCGCTCTCCCACCTGAGCTATAGCACCACTTCTGGTTTTCTGGTAGTTTATTGGAGATAAGAGTTTCACGGACTTTCTTGCCCCGGCTGGCTTTGAACCGCAATCCTCAGATCTCAGCCTCCTGAGTAGCAAGGATTACAGGTGTGAGCCACCGGCACCCAGCTTAAGCTTAATTCTTAATTTAATTTCCAGTCAATCAAATTATACCTGAGGAAGGAATCAGAAAAATTCATCAGTCCCAAGATCTCATATAATAGAGATAGAGGGCAAAAAAAATTCTTGCATCAGACAGCTTAAGCTTTGAGTACTGACTAGCTGAGTGACTGACCTTAGGTGAGTTATTTCAGTGTTTTCAGTTTTCTCATCTGTAAACTGTACAAGAGACGTGAATGTTTCATACATAAGATGATAACTTATAAAACATAGAACACATTGCCTGAACTGTATTTTGTTATTCCGCTTTACTATTTTTATTATTATACTAATATTATAACCAAAGGTTACACTAATAACATGGAAAAGACCAAATAGACAAATGGCTTGGAAAGTCCTTAAAAACTCTAAAAAGTAGGACATTACTGTTACTAATGATTCACAGTTTTCTTTTTTGGAGGTGTGTTTTTTTTATTTGTTTTTTTGCCAGTTATGGGGCCTGAACTCAGGGCCTGGGTGCTGTCCCTCAGCTCTTCAGCTGAAGGCTAGCACTCTACCACTTGAGCCACAGCGCCACTTCCAGCTTTTTCTGCTTATGTGGTACTGAGGAATCGAACCCAGGGCCTCATGCATGCAAGGCAAGCACTCTACCACTGAGCCAACTTCCCAGCCCGGAGTTGTGTTTTATGAGTGCTGGTCAGAGTCTTGATGCTGTCTTTGAGCTTCTTTTGCTCAAGGCTAGCTAGTATTCTACCACTTGAGCCACAGCATCACTTCCAGCTTTTTATTGAGTAGTTAATTAGGGTTAAGAGTCTCATGGACTAGCTGGGCACTGGTGGCTCACGCCTGTAATCCTAGCTACTTAGGAACCTGGGATCTAAGGACGGTGGTTCAAAACCATCCCAGGCAGGAGTCTATCAAACTCTTTTTTTTTTTTTTTGATCAGTCATGGGGCTTGAATTCTGGGCCTGGGTGCTATCCCTCAGCTCTTCAGCTCAAGGCTAGCGCTCTAACCACTTGAGCCACAGTGCCACTTCCGCTACCAAACTCTTTATTTCCAATTAACCACCCAAAAAATGGAAGTGGAGCTGTGGCTCAGAGTGGTAGAATGCTAGCCTTGAGCAAAAATTCAGGGATAGCTAGGCACTGGTGGCTCATGTCTATAATGCTAATTACTCAGGAGGCTGAGATCTGAGGATCTCAATTCAAAGCCAGCCTGGGCAGGAAAGTCCATGAAACTCTTATCTCCAAGTAATCACCAGAAAACTGACGTGGTGCTGTGGCTCAAGTGGTAGAATGCTCAACTTGAACTGAAGAACTCAGGGACAGCACCCAGGCACAGAGTTTAAGCCCTATGATTATAAAAAATTAATCAAATTTTAAAAAATAATAAATTAATTTAAAAAAATTCAGGGACAGCACCTAGGCTCTTAGTTCAAGTCCCACAAATGGCCAAAAAAAAAAACAAAAAAAACCCCAAAAACAAAAACAAAAACAAAAAAACCCAAAATAAGTCTCATTCATGGACTTTCTTGCTCAAGCTGGCTTTGAACTTCAATCCTCAGATCTCAGCCTGAGTAACTAGTATTACAGATGTGAGCCACCAGTGCCCTATTTGGAAAATTTTGTGTGAAAGTATAATGTGAGAAACCTAAAAGTCTCCACAGAGGGGCTGAGAAGGAAGCTCAGTGGTAGAGTGATTGCCTTGCATGCATGAGACCTTGGGTTCGATTCCTCAGCACCACATAAGCAGAAAAACCTGGAAGTGGCACTATGGCTCAAGTGGAAGAGCACTAGCCTTGAGCTGAAGAGCTGAGGGACAGCACCCAGGCCCAGAGTTCAGGCCCCAGGACTGACCAAAAGAAAAATTAAAAAGACTCCACAGGGTATATTCCTGAAAAATCATTCTTGCAAAAGATAAGGAGGGTGTAATTTCTCATTGATGATATGGCCTTGACTCATGCTCTGCTGTTCTTAGGAGTTTCTTGGTGTATCATAAAACTCAGAGAAAACCTGAAGCAGCTATAATAAACTGAATCTGAGCTCTATGTTTGTAGTCTCTCTTAGATCTTGCCATGTGTACCAATTTAGCCTCTGGCTCAGGACCTGGTGCAGAAGAAGTATTCATATTTGGTGCACATCTGTTTCTCTAGTAGTTGCCATGAGAAACAACTGAGCATACCTGGGATCCAGCAGCCCTTGCTCTACTCCCCAGGCCATCTCTCTCACAGCATTGGTGATCTCATGACGGGATGTGTACGCAAAGCAGACGTTGAGGAAACACCTGAGGAAAGAGAATAAGCTGATTTAGCAAGATTAGAGCACCATTTCCCTGCAAGGACAACCCCATGCCTCCCATAACTCTCCCCCGCCCCCCCCAGTCCAGTGTTAACTGATTAGTTCTGAAAGGTGAGATTGTGATACTTTGTGTGTGTGTGTGATTTTTGGTTTGTTTGTTCTGCTGCCAGTTCTGGGGTCAGAATTCAGGGCCTGGGTGCAGTCCCTATGCTTTTTCACTCAAAGCTAGTGGTCTACCACTTGAGCCACAGCTCTACTTTCAGCTTTTTGGTAATTAATTGTAGATAAGATTCTCACAGGCTTTTCTGCCTGGGCTAACTTTGAACTGTAATCCTCAGATCTCAGCTTCTTGATTAATTAGGATTACAGGCATCAGCCAATGGCACCTGGGGCTTATGCTGTTTGTTTTCTAAGACAAAAACTAAATGTCCTTTACTACCTTCATAATGGACAGCCAGTAGGGCTGAGAATGTGACTTAGTGATAGAGTGCTTGCCTATCATGCCTGAAGCCCTGGGTTTAATTCTTCAGTACTACATAAGCAGAAAAAGCCAGAAGTGGTATTATGGCTCAAGTGGCAGAGTGCTAGCTTTGAGCAAAAGATGCTCAGGGACAGTGCCCAGGCCCCAAGCCCCAGGTCTGGCGAAAGTTCTGAGTTTGGCCCTGAGTTCAAGCTATAGTACCAGCACACCCCTCCAAAAAAAAAAAAAAGAGATATTAAAATGATTTCTTGAGGGCTGGGAAGGTGGCTCAGTGGTAGAGCACTTGCCTTGCATGCCAGAGGCCTTGAGTTCGATTCCTCAGCACCACATAAGCAAAAAAAAAAAAAAAGCGGGAAGTGGCATTGTGGCTCAAGTGGTAGAATGCTAGCCTTGAGCTGAAGAGCTGAGGGACAGCACCCAGGCCCAGAGTTCAGGCCCCACGACCGAACCCCCCCCCCCCGCCTCCCCCCAAAAAAAAGATTTCTTGAAGCATCTGCCTTTAGAAACAAGGCTTAGGACTGCTGCATTCCCACCCCAACTTGTCAAGTTAGAAAAAAAAATGCGACTACCATCATCAAACACACACACACACACACACACACACACACACACACACACAACACACACACACACACACACACACACATTTGGGGTAAGATGAAAAATATGTCTACATGTGAGTATAATCACATATGACTTGGTATTACAGCAGCATTTCAGAGAGAAGGAAGAAGTTTTTGTTTCTAAACATCCACAACCACTCCCTCTATACCCCACATATGGAATACACACCAAGAAGTGCCCCAGATATCTCTTTAAAACCAGAAAAGAGTCAAAGATTGAGACAGGTTCTTGAGGGGAAATCTGAAAACTTACTTGTTGTAGTTTTTTGTGGCCTGTACAGCTTGTGCAATCTGCTCCTGGAGGTCTAAAGGCAACAAATGCAGATCTCCCAGGACCCGGATACATACCCCATGCTTCTCCAGCTTCTCTCTGATTGGGAAAAAATGAGGCAGATTGAGACAGACTACCTACTGCTAAGGTAGGAAGTTACTTTCAGCTTCTGACAGAAGTTCACTAGAGCACTGAGGCTCAGACAGGACAGTCAGAGAGAGACTATGTGGGACACAGTTATCAGGTACTATGTCTGGACTGATTCCATGTCTGGCTGCATGGAGAAGCCAAACTCTTAAGCACTTAATTGCATCTCCTCAGGTGTCCTTGTTGGCAAGCTGCATTTTACTTTGTGATACGTCTGTCTCATTTTGACAACTGAGTAAATAGTTTTAGAGTAGGATCTATATAACTGGCTATTTTAGTTACACTCTGGTAAAAGGAAGGTAACAGTGTTGGCTAATGTTAATTATATATTTGCTAGTCTACCAATATATTCTATCATTACACCATCTTTGAAGCGCGCACCAAAATTAGTGTCCATATACAGATAAGGAATGTGAGGCACAGGGAGAGGTTAATTTGTTCAGACAGCAAGTGAATGGACATCCTGAACTTGAACCCGGACAATCTGGGTTCAGAGCTTGTCCCCTTAATCCTAATAGCACCTCGGCACAGTAACTGTATACAGTGAGTATGAATTCACTGTTAACTAACTACCAGCTTTTCTCTCTTGGGAATGCTATGCAGAAACTAAGTGCTTTGTGGTTGGGAATTGGGAGATTAATACTGTGAGGTGTGAGTCTCCTACAGGTTGTTCTGAAGACTGTTGAGCCAGAGGCTCATGGCTATATCTAGAGCCTGCCAACCCCACTCAACCTTTAACTTAATATATTAGTTCATAGTTTGTGAAGCAAACTCTAATCACTTAATTTTGAAAATTTGTTGGCATTACTGAGGACAAATGTATAGTCAAATCAAGACAACAGGGATGGGATGTAGCTCAGTGGCAAAGTGTTTGCCTAGCAAGTGCAATGTCCTGGGTTTGAGTCTCTAGTACCAAAAAAGAAAAGACAAAAAAAAAAAAAAGAAAAAGAAAAGAAAAGAAAAGAAAGTAGTTAAAAAAAAAAAATCAAGCCTGGCACTGGTGGCTCAAGCCTGTAATCCTAGCTACTCAAGAGGCTGAGATCAAGGATCATGGTTCAAAGCCAGGCCAAACAGGAAAAAAGATTTTGAGACTCATCTTCAATTCACCACCAGAATACTGGAAGTGGAGCTGTGGCTCACAATGGTAGAGTCCTAGCCTTGAGCAGAAAAGCTCAAAGATACCATCTAGGCCCTAACCAAACAAACAAAAAGACAAAATTTGAAGAAGAATAATAGATCTAAGTCCTAGAACCTCCACTTACTAGGTGATCCTGCATGAAGACAGCGTCTTCAGCTGGATACTGAGGGTTTATGCCTGTAATCCTGGCAACTTGGAAGAAATTTGGGGAGGATTGTCCTTTGAGACCAACCAGGCAGAAAAGTTTGTGAGACCTCTTTCTCAAACAAGAGTTAGTCACAGTCACACATACTTTTCATTCCAGCCTTGATGGGGAGCCTAAAATAGATGGATCATAGCCTAGCCATGTGCCAGGAGAGAAGGCAACACCTATCTGAAAAATAAGCAGTGCAAAAGATGGCTAGAGGTGTGGATCAGCAATAGAGCACCTGCCTAGGAAGCGTAAGACCCTGAATTCAAACCCCAGTACTGAAAGAAAGAAAAAAAAAGAAGGGACTGCTCCTCGGAGTTCATCCTCTACCCACCCCTTCATGCCCCATATCTGTAAGCTGGGGGTGACAACTGTCCCTGCCAAACTATGACTATAGACAAGAGTAGGTAGTGAGAGGCTTGTTCTCAGAAGCAGATGCAGGACTCCATTGAGCTCTGTAAAGAACAAACTGTGAAATCCCTGGAGGTGCCTGGGGACTGGCACCAACCCCACTCTACTACCAGCTCAATGTGGCCACAGGCAAGGCCCTCTCTTCTCTTTACTAGAGTATAATTTCCCAACCAGTGAAATTAAACTAGATCAGTGTTTTCAGACTTTCTTTTGGTCTAAGAATTCTTCTTGAACTCAATCCCATACAGAAGACCATGACATAAAATAGAAAAAAGAAAAAAAGAAAGAAAGAAATGAACACATATCACACATCACCCTCTACGGGGGATTTTTTTCCAATGTGTACTCCTGGAACTCTGAGACTGCGTGCCACATGGTTTCTTCTTTCTCTGGCCAGGACTGTTTTCTTTCTTTCTTTCTTTTTTTTTTTTTTGGGTACGGTCGTGGGGCCTGAACTCTGGGCCTGGGACACTGTCCCTCAGCTCTTCAGCTCAAGGCTAGCGCTCTACCACTTGTGCCACAGCACCACTTCCGACTTTTTTCTTTTTGCTTATGTGGTACTGAGGAATTGAACCCAGGGCCTCATACATGCAAGGCAAGCGCTCTACCACTGAGCCACCTTCCCAGCCCTGACTGTTTTCTTTATTACTGAGTGACTAAAGCAATCTCAGTAGCACTTCTACTGTTTGTCGTGCTTTTTTTTGGCCAGTCTTGGGACTTGAACTCAGGGCCTGGGATCTGTCCCTGAGCTTCTCTGTGCTCAATGCTAGCACTCTACCACTTGAGCCCACAGCACCATTTCTGGCTTTTTCTGAGTACTTTATTGGAGGTAAGAGTTTCATGGACTTTCCTGCTCAGGTTGGCTTCAAACTGTGATACTTAGATCTCAGCCTCCTTAGAAGTTAGGATTACAGGTGTGAGCCACCAGTGCCCAGCTTGTCATCCATTTTTGTCTTTTTTTGTTGTCCTTTGCTTGAGACAGGGTGTTACTATGTACCTCAAGCTAAACTGGAACTCACTATGTAACTCAGGCTGTCCTTGAACTAACAATCCTCCTACTTCAGCCTCCTGTTTCAGCACTGGGATTATAAGCATGTACTACCTTGCATGTCTGTCAAGTGTTGATATTGCAGGAATTGTGACAAAGCTTCCTATCTCTTGGTGTATGGTACAGCTTTAGGGATAAGAAAGATCTAGGTGTTCAGTCTGCCCGTCTGATAGCTATATGATCTAGAATATGTGACTTCACTTCTCTGGTTTTTAATTTTTTCCTCTCTAAAATTGGGCTAATAATACCTTTCTTATAGTCTAATATAGCTAGTAATAAGACTACATCTTAAGCTAAGGCCTCATATACAGACAATATTTAAAGAAGGCAAAAATATCCTGTTGCTGGTGGCTCACTCCTATAATTCTTTTTTTTTTTTTTTTTGCCGGTTGTAGGGCTTGAATTCTGGGCCTGGGTGCTGTCCATCAGCTCTTCAGCTCAAGGCTAGCACTCTATCACTTGAGCCACAGCTCCACTTCCGGCTTTTTCTGCTTATGTGGTGCTGAGGAATCGAACCCAGGGCCTCATCCATGCAAGGCAAGTGCTCTACCACTGAGCCACCTTCCCAGCCCAACTCCTGTAATTCTTTTTTTTTTTTTTGGGTCCGGTCATGGGGCCTAAACTCTGGGCCTGGGCACTGTCCCTCAGCTCTTCAGCTCAAGGCTAGCACTCTACTACTTGAGCCACAGCACCACTTCCGGCTTTTTTTTTCTTTTTGCTTATGTGGTGCTGAGGAATCGAACCCAGGGCCTCAGGCATTCAAGGCAAGTGCTCTACCACTGAGCTACCTTCCCAGCCCCACTCCTGTAATTCTTATAAGGAGGCTGAGATTGAAGGATCCCAATCTGAAGCCAGCCTAGTGAGACTCTTATCTCCAATTAATTATCAAAAAGCTGAAAGTGGAGGCATGGATCAAGTCATAGAGCACCAGCCTTGAGTGAAAAAAAAAAGCTAGGGGACAGCACCAAGGCTCTGAATTCAAGTCCCAGTACTGGCACAAAAATAAAAAATTAAAATCAGGAGCCGGTGGCTCACACCTGTAATCCTAGCTATTCGGGATGCTGAAATCTGAGGATTGAGGTTCAAAGCCAGCCAGGGCAGGAAAGTTTGTGAAACTCTTATTTCCAATAAACCACTCAGAAAACTGGAAGTGGTGCTGTGGCTCAAAGGGTAGAGCTCTAGCCTTGAGCTGACGAGCTGAGGGACAGTGCCCAGGCACAGAGTTCAAGCCCCATGACTGACTAAATAAATAAATAAATATTTTTTTTTAAAAGGAAGATGGGTATAAAATGCAGAAGAATTGGGGGGGCTGAGGAAAGGCTGGAGGGATGACCATACATCCTCCCCTCAGATAAAATCTTACTGTTCTTCCATCAAGCTGGTGAACTTCTGCCGAGCCAGATCCAGTAGGCCATCAACCTCATTCTTGGAACGTTTGAAGTTTTCAATGCTGAATGCATAGACTGTCACCTCTAGGATGCCCAAATTTAAACACCAGCGCAAAGTCTAAGAAAGGAAAAAACAAATAGCTGGAATATACATAGATTGGGAAGAAAATAAGAGAGGCTTCTGCACTGACCAGAGTGGGAGAGGGACTTTTATCTTCCTGTCTGTGAGACTTTTTTTGGGGGGGAGGGGTATGTGTGTGGAGGTGTGGTTGTGGGGCTTGAATTCAGGGTCTGGCACTATCTCTGAGTTCTTTCACTCAAGGCCAGTATTCCACTACTTTTTTTTTGTCGGTTGTGGGGCCTGAAGTCTGGGCCTGGGAAATGTCTCTCAGCTCTTCAGCTCAAGGCTAGCGCCCTACCACTTGAGCCACAGTACCACTTCCAGCTTTTTTTTCTGCTTATGTGGTGCTCAGAAATCAAATCCAGGACCTCATGCTTGCGAGGCAAGTACTCTACCAAGGAGCCAGTTTCCTAACCCCTCCACCACTTTTTTGTTGTTGTTGTTGTTCATGGGGCTTGATCTCTGGGCCTGAGCACTGTCCCTCAGCTCTTCAGCTCAAGGCGAGCGCTCTACCACTTGAGCTACAGCGCCACTTCCAGTTTTCTGAGTGTTTTATTGGAGATAAGAGTCTTACAGACTTTCCTGCCTGAGCTGGCTTTGCACTTCGATCCTTAGCTCTCAGCCTCCTCAGTAGCTAGGATTATAGGCATGAGCCACTGGTGCCCGGCCCACTTTTATTTTTTTGGTTGTGGGGCCTGAACTCAGTGCCTGGGAACTGTCCCTCAGCTCTTCAGCTCAAAGCTAGCGCTCTACCACTTGAGCCACAGCACCACTTCCACTTTTTTTTTTTGCTTATGTGGTGCTGAGGAATTGAACCCAGGGCCTCATACATGGGAGGCAAGTGCTCTACCACTAAGCCAACTTCCCAGCCCCCTCACCACTTTTAAGCCACAGCTCTACTACTAGTTTTCTGGTGGTTAACTGGAAATGAGTCTCATAAACTTTCTGGCCTGGGTTGGCTTTGAACCTTGATCCTCAGATCTCAGCATCCTGAATAGCTAGGATTATGGGCATGAGCTACCAGCACCCAGCTGTCTGTGAGACTTACTTCCAATTAGCCATCCAAAAGCCAGAAGTAGAAGCTGTAGCTGAAGAAATAAGAGTAGTTGAGGGCTGGGAAGGTGGCTCAGTGGTAGAGTGCTTGCCTTGCATGCATGAGGCCCTGAGTTCAATTCCTCAGCACCACATAAGCAAAAAGAAAAAAAGCCGGAAGTGGCGCTGTGGCTCAAGTGGTAGAGTGCTAGCCTTGAGCTGAAGAGCTGAGGGATAGTGCCCAGGCCCAGAGTTCAGGCCCCATGACCGGACCCAAAAAACAAGAAAAAAAAAAAGAGTAGTTGAGTGCAGGTGGCTCATGCCTATAATCCTAGCTGTTCAGGAGGCTGAGATCTGAGGATTACTGTTCAAAGCCAGCCCTTGCAGGAAAATCCAAGCGACTCTTACCTCCATTTAACCACCTGAAAACTGGAAGTGGAACTGTAACTCAAAGTGGTAGAGCACTAGCCTTGAGGGAAAGAGCTCAGAGACAGCACTGAGGCCCCATGACTGACCTAAATAAATAAATAAATAAAAATTATTACCTGACTTATGCAACTCTAATCACTCTGTATATCACCTTTACAGTATCAATTTAAAATTTTTTTAAAAATTTAAAAAAGATTCACCAAAAATGCCCCTAAAAGATGTGATCTTAATAAAGACTACTAAACTGATGCCATTGTAATTTACCTGATATAACTCTCCATCAGAATAAAAAACCAAATAAGCAGAAATACCAGCATTTAAAAAACTGAGCTGGGTGCCACAGGCTCACTCTGGTAATCCTAGCTACTCAAGAGGCTGAAATCTGAGGATCATGATTTGAAGCCAGAAGAGGCAGGAAAGTCTGAGACTGAGCTAACTAGAGCTAAGACTGAGAGTGCTGAGCCGGCACCAGCGGCTCACATCTGTAATCCTAGCTACTTAGGAGGCTGAGAGCTAAGGATCGAGGTTCAAAGCAAGCCAGGGCAAGAAAGTCCATGAAACGATTATCTCCAATAAACCACCAGAAAACTGGAAGTGGCCCTGTAGCTCAAGTGGTAGAGCACTAGCCTTGAGCTGAAGAGCTGAGGGACAGTGCTCAGGCCTAGAGTTCAAGCCCCATGACCGACAAAAAACCAACCAAACAAACAAAAAATATCAAGTGCAAAGCTTGAGTCCCAGTCTCAGAAAAAAGAAAAGAAAAGAAAAGAAAGATAGAATCTGTGTGCTATAAACTGTATTTCCATTTTCTTAAAAGTTAGGTTCACAATGGGCTAGGAAGTAAAGCAAGTGCTTACCACGTATAAAGACCTGGGCTCAATTCTCAGAACCCTACCCACCAAATTAAAGTTTCACAGAGATTGTTAACATTCCATTTTTTGCTAAAACTTCCCAATTTGCAATACTCATTAAACCATAAAATGGGCTGGAAATGTGGCTTAGTGGTAGAGTGATTGCTGAGCATGTGTGAAGCCCTGGGTTCAAGTCCTCAGTACCACATAAACAGAACAAGCTAGAAGTGGTGCTGTGACTCAAGTGGTAGAGTGCTATCCTTGAGCAAAAGAAACTCAGGACTGGGGAAAAAAAACACACACACACAAAAAAATTTTCATGATCTCTGCATAGAATGATATGCTTGGTAGCCTGGCAATTTTGCAGTTTTAGCATTGAAAAGCCTGAATATGGAGTTGGAGGTATGGCTCAGTTGGTAGAGTGTCAGCCAATGAGTAAAGGTGTCAGGTACCTACTTCAAGTCTCAGTCTTGGACCAAAACAAACAAATAAAAAGCCCTGAATCCTGTGAAACTGGGCAGCAAAGCCAGAAACTAAGTATCTGGCTTAGTTTAATCCTAAAGAGAGAGAGAGAGAGAGAGAGAGAGAGAGAGAGAGAGAGAGAGAGAGAGAGAGAGAGAGAGAGAGAGAGAGAGAGAGAGAGAGAGAGTGTGTGTGTGTGTGTGTGTGTGTGTGTATTTACCACTAAGCCAACTCTGTGTGTGTGTGTGTGTCTTGAACTAAGGATCTCATACTCTTTTTTTTTTGTTGTTGGTCCTGGGGCTTGAACTCTGGACCTGGGTGCTGGCCCTCAGCTCTTCAGCTTAAGGCTAGCAATCTACCACTTGAGCCACAGCTCCACTTCTGGTTTTCTGGTGGTTTATTGGAGATAAGAGTCTCATGGACTTTCCTTCCCAGGCTAGCTTTGAACCGTGATCCTCAGATTTCAGCCTCCTGAGTAGCTAGGATTTCAGGCCTGAGCCACCATTACCCAGCACTACTTTCAGTTTTCTAGTCATTTAATGGGAATAAGAGTCTCATGAAATTTCCTGCCAGGGCTGGCTTTTAACTGTGATCCTCAGAGTTAGGACTACAAGTGTGAGCCACTGGCTCCTGGCCTAAACTTTTTTCTTGATATAGGATCTCATTATATAGCAGAAGCAAGCCTTGAACTCAAATCCTCTTGCCTCAGTCCCCTACAGTGCTGAGATTACAGGTGTGTACTACCACATGTAGCTAAAACAACCCTGTTTGCAATGTTAATAACAGTGAAACAGGCTAAACAAGTTATATGACATTCTCATGATGAAATTTTCTATAACATATAGAAAAATAATCTGCAAAATGTCAAATAAAAATAAAAATTTTAAGAGATATCGTTTCATGAATGTTAGGACATGTGGGACATACTATGAAGATTACATGAGGCACAACATAATAGAAATGATTTATTTGTTAAGGTAATATGAGGAGACAATTTCATCTTGTGATGACTTTTTTTCTTTTTTCTTTTGGTTGGTCATAGGGCTTGAACTCAGGACCTGGGTGCTGTCACTGAGCTTTTTTGCTCAAGGCTAGTGCACAGCACCACTTCCAGTTTTCTGGTGATTAATTGGAAATAAGAGTCTCAATAGACTTTCCTGCCCAGGCTGGCTTTGAACCATGATCCTTCAGTCTCAGCCTCCTATGTAGCTAGGTTAACAGGCATGACCTCTGGTGCCTGGCTATAATGACTTTTTTTGTTGTTGTTAATGTTAATATGAGACCTACAATTACTAAGCAAGTAAAATATAGAGAATCTGATATGCACGTGTTGCAAGCCTATAGTCCCAGCACTTGGGAGGCAGAGACAAGAGGACCACAAGTCTGAAGCCAGATTGGGCTATATAAAGAGATCCCACTTCAAATATGTGTTCATGCATACCACTAGTATTTTTAAAAACAAAGCCTTCTCAAACTTCAGCATGCTCAGAGGCTCATGTTCTAGTGTTAATCAAATTCTCAGAGGCTATTCATTGTGGACTCTGCTACCCACACCCACCTCAGCCAGCTTGTTGAAGCCCTGTGAGTGGCCTTCTTGCCTTTCCACCTGGCATTTCTTGGCATAGCGACGGTTTCCATCCATTATGAATGCAATGTGCTTGGGCATTGGGCCTGCCTGTGGAAAGAAGAAAACAAATGATAAATGGATCTCATATTCTTTGGGGATTAAGAACACTACAGGGCTGGGAATGTGGCTTAGTGGTAGAGTGCTTGCCTACCATGCACGAAGGCCTGGGTTCCATTTCTCAGTACCATATAAACAGAAAAGGCTGGAAGTGGTGTTATGGCTCAAGTGCTAGAGTGCTAGCCTTGAGCAAAAGAAGCTCAGGGACAGTGCCCAGGCCCAGAGTTCAGGCCCTCGGATTGTAAAAAAAAAAAAAAAAAAAGAAGGACACTACATCTCAAGTTGACAGGTTTGAACATAATGGCACTAGGCCTTAGTTTCTCTGTGGCAGCACACAGAAACTGAGGCCTAATGCTATTCTGATCTAACTCTTTTTTTTTTTTTTTTTGGTCAGTCATGGGGCTTGAACTTTGGGCCTGGGCACTGTCCCTCAGCTCTTCAGCTCAAGGCTAGCACTCTACCAACTTCCCAGCCCTATATGATCTAACTTTATAAGAGAACTAAATATCAATATTTTTTTTATGTGGTCTTGGGGTTTAAACTCAGGGTCTTTGAGCTTTTTTGCTCAAGGATAGCACTCTACCATTTGAGCCACAGCCACAGCTCCATTTCTGGCCTCTTGTTTGTTAATTTGAGGTGAGTCTCATGGACTTTCCTTGGCAGCTGTCTTCAAACTGTGATCCTCAGATCTCAGCCTCCCAAGTAACTAGGGTTACAGTGAGCCACAGGCAATCAGCTAAACATCAGGATTTTAAGAAAAATATAGGAGCATGAGGGGCTGGGAAGGTAGCTCAGTGGTAGCGTGCTTGCCTTGCATGCATGAGGCCCTGGGTTCGATTCCTTAGCACCACAGAAGCAGAAAAAGCCGGAAGTGGGGCTGAGGCTCAGGTGGTAGACTGCTGGTCTACAGCTGAAGAGCTGGGGGACAGTGCCCAGGCCCAGGGTTCAGGCCCCACAACTAACAAAAAAAAAAAAAAAAAAAAAAAAAAAAAATATATATATATATATATATATATATATATATATATATATATATATATATATGAGAGCATGAGAGCACCCATCAATGATCTTAGTTTCTCTGGAGGCTGAGGTAATAGGTTTGCTTGAGTTCACAAATTTCAAAGACAGCTTAAGCAATGTAGTAAGACTTCATCTCTTAAAAAAAAATTCAAAGCAAACAAAAAATTTTTTTTCAGTGACACAAAATTCTTATGTGGCTTAAAGCCAATCTGGGTTGTTACTGTAGCAAAAATTCACTCCTTAATCTATCTTCCCTCACCTGGAGGGATTTTCACTGACCATTTCTCCTGCACCTTTCCAAAATCTTCTACCTTTGTACTTCTAGAAAATTCAGAGCAGTTTGTTAATCCCAAGATATGACTGTTCTGACTTCCTGAAAAGGTGGTTTTCTATTTCCTTACCTGCCTAAAGTCAGTTGGTATCTGTGTGTGAGAATATGTGGAGGTCTAAGGCTAACTGACTGATAAATTCACTGCTATCTGCTACTTGATAGTGTGTGGCTGAAAACTCCAATCTAAAACCTGTCTAGGCTGGGCACCAGTGGCTCATGCCTGTAATCCTAGCTACTCAGGAGGCTGAGATCTGAGGATCTCGGTTCAAATCCAGCCTAGGCAAGAAAGTCGATGAAACTCTTATCTCCAATAAACCACCAGAAAACCAGGTGCTGTAGCTCAAGTGGTAGAGCATTAGCCTTGAGCTGAAGAGCGGAGGTACAGAGTTGAAGCCCCACGACCGACAAAACAAAAACAAAAACAAAAAACCTAAAACCTGTCTTGTGCAAAAGATATGAAATTGTTGAAATTCCTAGAGAGAAACTGAAGGAAAACTTGAGGATACAAACTGAGTGTGATTAATAGTGATCCCAGTGTACAGGTGACTGAAAGAACACTCAAAATAACAGTAATTAAGAACTGCTAGACATCTTGCTAAGTGCTTTATTTGTACATTTCATTTAGTTCTCATAACAGCTCTGTGATTATTAAAGTCATATGGGGAATAAACAATAAAATAAAACTTTTCATTCATGCTTAACTGCTTCCAGAGTCCATTACACTGTACTGCCACATGTTAGATTATTTATTCTAGCTAAACCCAGAGGACAGCAGTAACAACAATGGATTAACAGTTCCAGGAAAATTTTTTTTTCTATCTGGAAAACCAAGCTATGCTGCCAAATAATATTGGGAGGCCTTGGTTTGCCTAAAAATGCTATTGTAAAAATAACATTACTAGGCTAGGAATGTGGCTTAGTGGTAGAATGTTTACCTAACATGTATGAAGCCCTGGGTTTGATTCTTCAGTATCACATAAACAGAAAAAGCTGGAAGTGGTAGAGTGCTAGTCTTGAGCAAAAGAAGCTCAGGACAGTGTCCAGGCCCTGGGTTCCAGTCCCAGGAATGGCCAACAAAAAAAGGCCTACCAAAAATATAGACGTCAAAACTACATTACAATTATAAGTCTCTGGACCCTTGGGCTAAACCCCACTTAACCTCAAAGATTGCTTAGTTTAAACAATAGACTTTGACACAAGATTACCTAACTGTCAGCTTGTGCTCTGAGCCATGGCTTACCTTTATGATATTGGCACAGAACCGTTCCCAAAGTGACAGCTCTCCTTCCTTGATCCATGACATAGTTCTTGCCAAGCCAGAAGACCACCTAGAACAAGACAACAGCCAGGTACACTTGAGAGAGGGGGGAGACGGACAGAGACTGACAGACCATAAGTCATCAGCACTTGCAATGATTCACTTCTCAAGAGAATCACCAGGGTTGTAGCAAGCTGACAGCATTAGCACCCAAAGACACTGGTCTAACCTTTCACGACTCAGAGCTGTATAAGCCGAATGGGGACTTTCCTTGGTCCATCTGTCTCGTTTTCGTGGGCCTTCCTCGTTATCTGCACTTTTTCTAAGTTTCCAAGTCTGCTTCCTGCCACATTATGGTGCCTACATTTTGATCTTTTGCCCAGTTCTTTCTCCTCCGTCTTTTGCCAAGCCATTTCCCACTTGGCGCTCGCAGTCACTAAGTCTTCGGCACCCTTTGCCTCAGACCTCAGTGGCCTAGTCACAATCTGTTCTTAGTGTACCTTTAAGTCTCCCGCTGATGTCTCTTCGTTTTCCGTCTTTGCCCAGCACCTGAGCTCAGCCGCCAGGGAGCCAACACTTCCTTACTACGTGGCGCTGAAAGATTGCGTCATCGTTGGGCGCTGGTACACGCCCCTTCCGTCATTCAGGGGGCGGAGCCCAGCTCTGCACCAATGAACTAGGGGCGGGAACGGGCCGAGGGCTTGGGGGCTACCATTGGTGCACGTTCGCGAAGGGGGAGGCGACGGTGCCAGATAGCGGGGTCATGTGACTGAGAGACGTCTCCTGCGCTCCAGCCACGAGCGGGTGAATGAATGGGCTGCCGGAGACCAGGTGGAGCTCCAGCGACCCTTAGTTGGCCTCAGTTCGCTGCTGCGGAAATTGCCACGGAGCGTGAATTAAGGAAACCCCACCCCGAAGTGGGATACTTAAGGCAGGATGCTGAGCTGGTGTAAGGCACACTTCCGCCCTCAGGGATCTCGATAACTTTGGGGTCTGCAGAAACCAGAATTCTCCAGAAGTCCTGGCACAAGTTAGTAAAACTCAGGAGTCCCGGGCGGGGCGGTGGCTCAGGCCTGTAATTCCAACTACTGGGAGGTGGAGATGGGGCAAACCGAAGTTCCAGGCCAGCCCTGGGAACACTTCAGTGAGATTCCCCATGCAGCTGTGACTGGTGGGCTAGACCAGCATAGGCTTCTGTTAGAATCCTAGTCCAAAGCCGGCCTGGGATCAAAACTATGTGAAAATGGAAAACACCAGATACTTGTGTTAAAAAAAAGATAAGCTGACCTTGTAGCTCTAGTGTTTGCATAGCATACGTGAGATCTTAAGAACCCATTTAGGGGCTGGGAAGGTGGCTCAGTGGTAGAGCGCTTGCCTTGTATGCCTGAGGCCCTGGGTTCGATTCCTCAGCACCACATAAGCAAAAAGCCGGCAGTGGCGCTGTGGCTCAAGTGGTAGAGCACTAGCCTTGAGCTGAAGAGCTGAGGGACAGCGCCCAGGCCCAGAGTTCAGGCCCCACGACTGGACCAAAAAAAAAAAAGAACTCATTTATTTATTTTTTGTCGTGGGGCCTGAACTCTGGGCCTGGTACTGTCCCTCAGCTCTTCAGCTCAAGACTATTGCTCTACCCTTGAGCTGTAGCACTTCTGGCTTTTTCTGCTTATGTGGTGCTGAGGAATCAAACCCAGGGCCTCATGCATGCAAGGCAATAGCTCTACCACTGAGCCACTTTCCCAGCCCAAAAATCCAGTAATTTTTGCTATAGTGTATTTCATTTTGTGTATCAGCCCATTTGTGGCTCATTTAAGGTACCCAGATTTTGGTTTAGATTTCCAAGCCCCACCTAAATAAACTCAAAACCAGCTGAGCCCTGAGGATTGTGGTTCAAAGCCAGCCCCGGCAGGAAAGTCGGTGAGACTCTTACCTCCAATAAACCACCAGAAAACCGGAAGTGGCTCTATGGCTCAAGTGGTAGAGTGCTAGCCTTGAGCTGAAGAGCTGAGGGACAACGGCCAGGCTGAGTTCAAGCCCCATGACCAAAAATAAAATAAAAATAAAAAAAATAAAAACTAAAAAGCAGAAATGTCTTTTCTGTAAGAGCAACTTAAAAATCAGAAAAGCCGTAAGTATTAAAATAGAAATACCAAGGGGCTCGCAATGTACCCAATCTTGCAGAATTTTTAGACATGGAAGAAACTGTTGCATTTTCTTTTTTTTTGGGTCCGGTCGTGGGGCCTGAACTCTGGGCCTGGGCCTCAGCTCTTCAGCTCAAGGCTAGCGCTCTACCACTTGAGCCACAGCTCCACTTCCAGGATTTTTCTTTTTGCTTATATGGTGCTGAGGAATCAAACCCAAGGCCTCAGGCATGCAAGGCAAGCGCTCTACCACTGAGCCACCTTCCCAGCCCAACTGTTCCATTTTAACAAAAAACTATTCTTTCTAAAATCATGTACATGTAAGGATGTAAACTAAAAATGGCTTTCAGGAAGTGGCGCTGTAGCTCAAGTGGTAGAGCGCTCGCCTTGAGCTGAAGAGCTAAGGGACAACGCCCAGGCCCAGAGTTCAAGCCCCACGGCCGACAAAAAAAAAAAAAAAAAAAAAAAAAAAAAAAAAAAAAAAAAAAAAATAAAAATGGCTTTCAGTATCCAATAAAGTCAGCATTTCCTTCTAAGTGTTTATTAAAATGTTTGGAGCTGAGATTTTATTTTTCTGGTGGTACTGGAGTTTTACACGTCTGGTCCTTGAGTTGGGCTACCATTTGAGCCATGCCTCCAGCTCAATTTTTTTTTTTTTTGGTCCGTGGTGGGGCCTGAACTCTGGGCCTGGGTGCTGTCCCTCAGCTCTTCAGCTCATGGCTAGCGCGCTACTACTTGAGCCATAGCTCCCACTTCTGTTTTTTTTGTGCTTATGTGGTGCTGAGGAATCAAACGCAGGGCTTCATGCATGCAAGGCAAGCACTCTACCACTGAGCCACCTTCCCAGCCCTCGCCAGACTATCTCCAGTTAACCACTAGAAAACTGGAAGTGGTACTGTGGCTCAAGCGGTAGAGGGCTTGCCTTGAGCTGCTCACCTTGAGCTGAAGAGCACAGGGATAGCGCCCAAGCCCAGAGTTCAGTGCCTGTGTGTTGGTACTTGGCTAGCATTCTACCAGTAGAGCCACAGTACCACTTCGGGCTTTTTTTGCTTATGTGGTGCTGGGGAATGGAACCCAGAGCCTCATGCATGCAAGGAACTCTACCACTGAGCCACCTTTCTCAGCCCCAGACTTTCTTTTTTTGACAGAGTGGTGGTCGTGGTGATGTAGGGAGGGAGGGAATAATTGAGACTTACCTGTCCTTCGAACCTCAAGCTTCAGATTCACCTTCTCAGTAGCTAAGATTACAGATATGAGCTGTGTACAGGGCACCTGACATGACTTGGCTATTGTAACATGATTAAAATGCTTAAACTAAGACCAGGGGACATGCAACCCAACCTTCAATAACCAAACAACCATCATTTAGGACCTGTGAAGCCTGGAATCTTTGGCAAGAAGACCAGTCAGGTAAGTCAGCTTCAGGTTTTGATACTACTTATGGGGAAATAGCGCAGGCAGAAACCCCTTGCACTGATGTTGCCAACTTGACAATTTCATCCCATTTCTCTGTATTTTTGTTAAAATCTTGTTGGCCTATAATCAAGTTTTTTTTTTTTTCCTTGTAAAATCTTCCCTTAAAAAGTTTACAAATTCAATTTATTAGGCTGGTAAACGAACTCACAATCTCCTTTGGCCTCAACTTCCCCAGTTCCATATGACACTTTTATTCTGGGGGTGCTAGAAGGGGTTAATTAAGATTTGTAAAAGGCTTTGAAGAGTAGGGGACAAAGTATTATTAGGGTCTCATGCCCCAAGCTCTGGCCCCATGCTTTCATCCCAGCCAGTGGCATAGGCAACCCCATTCTTATGCATGCCAAGCCTCTAATCCCCTCTTGAATGTGGCAGCTTCCAAGGAAGGGACAAGAGGCCTCAACTAGAAACAAAAATCCACTGTAATGAGGTGCTATGAAGACAGAATCAAGATTCATTCCTAACAAAGTGGTGAACAAAAAATTTTAATGGTCTGTCCCTGACTTCTGAGTCTCAATCTAAGATAGGAACTACAGAACGGGGGTGGGGCGGGGAGGGCCCCTAGATATAGATATCTGACAAGAATCAGACAGTTTGAGTACCAATAAGTATTTATTTATTTATTTATTCATTGTATTTTCCCAGGAAAAGAAAGGTAAGGTAAGAGTCAGCATGTGTTAAAAAAAATGATTAGAAAAGGGGAAAGGAAGTACTCGGGTACAGCACAAATCAATCATGAAATAAAACACCCCAGGCCTGGGATCATCAAAGCCCAAGGGAGCTTTAGTCTGCAGGGATCAGAGAAAGGACAGACAGGTACACACTTTCCCACCCTCCCTCCCCATAAATTCAAGATTTCTCACAAAGCTTTGGTTTCTAGCAGTAAACATGGCGTTACATTCGTCCGTCTCCTATTAAACAATCTTGTGGCCACTTTGACATAACTTTTCTTGCACCTGTGTACAAGTTCCTGAGTGACTTGAACATACATTCATATTCCCTTTCCTGGTCTCCTGAACCCACTTTCTACATGGAAAGCCCCAATTGATTTTCTCTAGTATTACAGAACAAGCAGGTTTGGTCACAAATGTCTTATTTGATGAGAATCATGTTTAAAAAACATGGACTCAGGTTGGGAACAAGGTGTGTGTGGGAGGGGGGGTAGGATGGAGTCCTAGCGTCTTCAGAATCTTTGCATAAGTCATATAAAAGTTGAAGAGACATTTCTTTTGAGGGAGAAAAGGGTAGAGGATAGGGACTTATTATTTTTGCCAACGAAGATCTAGTCCAAAATGGGAAATAGGGGAAGTGAGGGAACAAAAGAAAAACTGGTTCAAGATCCTCACTTTAGAAGGTCCCCCAACTTAGCTTCAGATCCTTTTGTCTAGTGCAGAACCTTCTGTCAAAGATGCTTTGGCTATTTTTCTCAATTCTGAAAGAAGTTTGTAAACAATAAAACCCCAAAAAGAACATGGAGAAAAGACCCACACATTATTATTTACACAAACTAGGCCACCTAGCAAATGACCAACTCAGAAACTCAGTAAAGTCCTACAGAGCCTAGACAAATATAATTAACTAGAGGGGGGCAGCATTTGTGGGGAGACAAGAAACCAGGATCAGACACACATCACCCAATGCATTCTATTGCATTTGTCCCGTTTCAACACAGTGAGGTAGGTTTGCGGTGATCTCACAGCATGTAAACGAAACCCCCTTTTTCTCCTTTAGCTAACACAACACTATGAACCATTATGCAGCAGGGCAGGACACAGGCTCCAGAGAGAGGCCTTCACTTATGGGTTTCCCTGGAAGCCAAGACTGAGGATTTTGGTCCTTGCTTTTTATAGATCCATCCCTGTGTGGCTAGTACAAGGTGGACACAAATCTGTGGTCTTAAAATCCAACCATATCAATTTCCATTCCTTAGAGGAAAAAAAAATACATATACAGTTACGTGCACAGTAATCCCAGGCTAACCTAGTAAAGGATAGATGTGGTATATGGAAAGAAAACAAGTCCCAGAGCCATAGGATTAGACAATCATTACTAACCTTGGCTTCCTCTTTGGGCCTCTTCTACCTTGTCTGCACCACCGTTTCCTGTTTAGACTAATTTCCATTCTTCCAGCAGAAGGAGAACAAGTCATGGGGCAACCCAATTAAAAACCTAGTCTCCCATGAAACATTTCCAAGGGTGGAGGGGGTTTCAAGAGGACCCTATGGCAGAAAAGCCAGCTCTAATTGGCAAAAATGAGGTAGTTCAATAGGCTATGCACTCCAAATGGTTGCTCTCCATGGTGATAAAAACAACAAAGTCTTCCTGCTGTGCAGACCTGGAGCTGCTGCCCACTTATCCCTGAGATTGCTCATGTACCTGAGAACACAGTGCAGGAACGAGGGCCTTAAGATTAAAATATATAAAAATACAAAACCAGAATATTTATAATAAGAAAAAAAAAGTTAAAATGCACAAGATACGTCATTCGCACAGATAGTGCAGGTTTGGCATCCTGGAGAAAGTGGGGACCCAAGGTGCAGTTTTCCAAGGGAACAAATAAATTACAATCACATTGGCCCAGAAAGGGGGGCGGGGGCGGGGAGAAGCTCAGAGCAGCAGGTTTGCAGCCATTCCCTAGTCACCCATGTTGCCTGTCATCACAACCCAATGCCTGGGCCAGCTCTCCCAGTGCTGCGGCTCAAGATAGGGTGATGAGGAAACAAGATGTGGAGGGGAGGAGGGTGGTGGAGACAAAAAACAAAACAAAACAACCCTGCCTTGCTCCTGACGGGCCCTCCTACCCGGGGTACTACACCTTGGGCATTTGGGCCCATGGATCTGCTGGTCTGGTGCTTAATTATTTCATACCCTGGCAAGGGAAATAGGACACATCCTTCTTTAAAGGAGCAACTTGCCAATCTGGGTCATTTTTAGAAGCTGGAGGCTGCGGGGGAGGGAGGGGAAGCATGTGGGGCAGGTGAAGCTTATCATATAAAGTACGCAGGTTTCAAAAGTGGTTTTCCCAAAGCCCCTCACTTGAATTGGGATAGATCATGATGGGAGTTCCGATGCATCACCCCTTCCCCTCATCAAAAGAGAAGATGGGGTGATGCTGGGACATCCCGGCCTGAGACGTATGGCAGTGCCAGCTACTCGCCAACCCACCCCATATCCCCACTTTCTCCACTTTGCCGATTGATGCCTGCTCCTTGAAACTTCCTGCTAGCAAGACTAGCCCCCCTGACTCTGGTGGCTCAGTTTTGGGCCTCGGGGAGCAGGGCAGGGCTGTGGATCTCTTCTTCTTCTTCCCGAAAGTAGGCAGGCTTTCCCTGGGAACTGGGGACCTGCTGAGCCTTCAATGGACAGGAGGCCACCATGTGGTTGATGCTTTGGCAGAAGTGGCACTTCTTGGGCTGTGGTGGCAGCTTGCATTCCTTGGCATGATGGTCTAGACCACCACAGTTGTAGCACCTGGTACAAAATGAGAGGGTAAAGGTGTGAGAGAGACATGGGAAGAGGTTAGAGGTTTGACTCCTCATTGTCATCTAATCAGACGATCTCTGGAAATGAACTTGAAAATACCAAGATGAGAATAGATATCATGGAGAGGGAGGGAGGGAACGACCATGGCTCATGCCTATAATCCTAGCTACGATGGAGGCTGAGATCTGAGGATCTCCTTTCAAAGCCAGCCAGGGCAAAAAAAAAAAAAAAAACAACTTGGAGACTGTTATCCCCAATTAAATAAATTAAAAAACAAAACAAAACCTCCTTGGCAGTGGTGGAAAAGCTTAGAAACAGAAACAGTTTAAGCCCTAGGAGAGAGAGGGAGAAGGAGAGAGAGAGAGAGAGAGAGAGAGAGACACACACACACACACACACACACACACACACACACACACACACACACACGAAGAGTTACTGATCAAACTGCAACTTGGAGGATAGCTGAGGACCTGCGATACCCTTAACAATGAAGGAATTTTAAAGGCCAGATTCTTTTTAAGGCAAGCGCTCTACCACTGAGCCACCTTCCCACCCCCAATAGCCAGATTCTTATTAGCTGCTTACAGCTAAGAGATTTAGCCCCATATCAAGATCAAACAAATCAACTGGAGACCTGATAGAGATGGAGAGCAGAGACAGAAGCCTCTTATTCCTCAGTGGTAGAGCACTTGCACTATGAGAACCCTGAATTCAAAACCCCAGTACCAAATGATCATGGGCAATCAGTGCCTCTCCACTGAACACCAAAAAGACGCACCCAACTATTTAGATATTGCAGGAACTATAAGCTTCACAAGCCATGACAACCTGGCCCAAGACCGGGAGAGTTCTCATTCTTAGAACCCACACAAGCTGCCTTGAGAGCTGTACCTGTCTCCTTTGGATCTGCGCTTCTGCATGTTCTTCCCCTTTGGCCGCCTCTCACTCCCAATACAGAACACCCCACCGGGCCCAGTGACTCGGATGGATTCTAGGCCTTTGGCAGACTTCTTAAAGGTAAACTCCACAGCCTCTCCCTCCTTCAGGCTCCGGAAGCCCTCCATGTGCAGCTTACTCTGTAAAAGAAACACAATTCAATTCTTTCTTTTACTTTTTTGGTGGTGATTCGGTGACTTGACCTCAGGGCCTAAAGCTGTGCCTGAGCTACATCTCTACCTCCAGCGTTTTGCTGGTTCACTGGAGTTGAGTCTCATGGACTTTCCTTCCTGGGCTGGCACCACAAATTCTCAGATCTCAGCCTCCTGATTAGGATCACAGGCTCAGCTTTCTTTCTTTCTCCCCCCCCCAGTAGATTTTTATCATTCATTTTCATTATTTCACCAAAAATGTACAAACCTGTTCCTATAAGATAGAAGAATGACAGGACTCTTACTCTATCGGTAAGGAAACTAAGTTTGGAACTGGAAACGATGGCACATACTATAAATCTAACAACTAAAAGACCGAGGCAGGAAAATCCAGACTGCTAAGACAGCCTGTGTTGCAGAGACCCTATCTCAAAAAATTAAAAACAAATAATAATGGGACCCACCCAGACAGGACACACACATCTGACAAGAAGCACTAAGGATAATTAACTTCAAATTGCACACCTTAAATCTAAGCTTGAGGTAAAATCAGACAAACGTAGAGGGATACTCTACAAAACAGATTACATAAGATGTTCTACAGAATATGAACTCAAATGTTATTATCACCAAGAACTGTGATCCAATGCAATGTGAAGAGGATGGACTGGATGAGGTAAGATCAAAATCTGTATATGGAGGGCTGGGAAAGTGGCTCAGTGGTAGAGTACTTGCCTTGCATGCACGAGGCCCCTGGGTTTGATTCCTCAGCACCACATAAGCAAAAAGAAAAAAAGCCGGAAATGGGCTGGGAAGGTGGCTCAGTGGTAGAGTGCTTGCCTTGCATGCATGAGGCCCTGGGTTCAATTCCTTAGCACCACATAAGCAGAAAAAGCCAGAAGTGGCACCGTGGCTCAAGTGGTAGAATGCTCGCCTTGAGCTGGAGAGCTCAGGGGCAGTGCCCAGGCCCAGAGATCAAGCCCAGGACTGGCAAAAAAAAAAAAAAAAAGCTGGAAGTGGCGCTGTGGCTCAAGTGGTAGAGCGCGAGCCTTGAGCTGAAGAGCTGAGGGACAGTGCCCAGGCCCAGAGTTCAGGCCCACAGCCGGACCCCCAAAAAAATCTGTATATGGAATGCAGATAAATATATCAGTGTCAAATTTCTTGATCATAATCATCATACTTGGGTTACATAAAAGAATGGCGTGGGGCCTGGGAAGGTGGCTCAGTGGTAGAGTGCTTGCCTCACATTCATGAGGCCCTGGGTTCGATTCCTCAGCAGCACATAAGCAGAAAAAGCGGAAAGTGGCCCTGTGGCTCTAATGGTAGAGCACTAGCCTTGAGCTGAAGAGCTGGGGGACAGTTCCTAGACCCCAAGCCCCAAGCCCCACCACTGACAAAAAAAAAAAAAAAGACCTATATAACCTGTAGGCAGGGATGGGAGAAAGAAACTGGGGGAAAAGCATTGTCCAAAAACAACAAAACAAAAAACGAATCACCACTTATGAAATGGTAACCCCTCTGTGCAACACCTTAATAACAATAAAGTTGTATATATACTTTTTTAGATCAGTCGTGAGGCTTTAACTCTTGCCCTGGGCACTGTTCCTGAGCTCTTCAGCTCAAGGCAAGCATTCTACCACTTGAGCCACAGGCCACCTCTAGTTTTCTGGTAGTTAATTGGAGGTAAGAGTCTCCCAGGGGGGCTGGGAAGGTGGCTCAGTGGTAGAGTGCTTGCTTTGCATGCATGAGGCCCTGGGTTTCGATTCCTCAGCACCGCATAAGCAGAAAAGGCCGGAGGTGGCGCTATGGCTCAAGCGGTAGAACGTGTTAGCCTTGAGCTGAAGAGCTGAGGGACAGAGCCCAGGTCCAGAGTTCAGGCCCCACAACTGACAAAAAAAGTCTCCCAGGTTTGGGCACTGATGGCTCACGCCTGCAATCCCAGCTACTCAGGAGGCTGAGATCTGAGGATCGCAGTTCAAAGCCAGCTTGGGCAGTAAAGTCTGTGAGACTCTTAAGTCCAATAAAACCACCAGAAAACCAGAAGTGGCACTGTGGCTCAAGTGGTAGAGTGCCTTGAGCTGAAGGGCTGAGGGACACCACCTAGGTCCAGAGTTCAAGCCCCAGGACCAACAAAAACAAAACTAGAGTCTCTTTGACTTTCTGGCCCAGGTTGGCTTTGAACCATAAATCCTCAGATCTCAGCCTCCTGAGTAGCTAGGGTTATAGGAGTGAGCCACTAGCACCTGGCTGATGGAAAAATATTTGCACTGTTCTTTTAACTGTTTTCTAATTCTGAAACTATTATTATTTTGGTAATGGGGAATGATCTCAGGACATTGCACTTGTGAGGCAAGTGCTTTGCCACTGAGCTACATCCCAGCCCCTGCTAAATCTGAAACAATGTCAAAAGTGTTAGTAGCTATATTCCAGTGGCACCTGCTTATAATCCTATTTTATGCAGGCTGAGATCTGGCTTAGCCAGATTGAGAGACTATTATCTACAATTAAGCCATTGCTACCACCAACAAAAAAAGATAAGAGAGAAGCAGGGCTCGGATGCCTGTAATCTGAGGATGGCTGTTGGAAGTGGTCCCCAATTAACCACTGAAACACCGGAAGTGGCACTGTGACTCAAGTGGCAGTGCTAGCCTTTGAGCACAAAGAGGCTCAGGGACAACGGGTAAGCCCTGAGTTCAAGCCCCACAACCAACCAAAGAACAAACATAAAACATATAGAAAAATTTTTCACAAGATTGAATGACACATATAGAGTATACATTGTTAGCTTAAATCAAAATAACTTGCTAGTTTACTGCAGCAGAATATTTGAGTGGAATATGGCATAAGGAACACCAGGCAAGTTGCAGTTATAAAGTGAATGTAAAGTCTTGTTCATTGCTTCATCTTTGGCAGTACTGGGGATGAACAGTATGGGGCCTCACTTCCTTGGCTAAGCTGACAATCTACCACTTGAGACATACCTCTAGTCCTGCTTTGTGCCAGTTGTTTTAGAGATGGACTCTAGGACTTTTCTGCCTTGGCTAGTCTTGAAGCAGGAGATAAAGATTCTTAAATTATTCAACTTGGAAAGATAACCTCACAGTATGGTTTAAAAACCACAATGTAGACCCGCTTTATATTGAATAATTCCATTAAAATACTGCATATGTGCACCAAAATCTAACACTGATGTTCACAAAAGCAGTTAAAGAGCTTAGACATCTTAGAAAGCAGGGAGCTATTCACATAGCTAGGTAAATTCTGAAATCAAAAGTGCCTAGAAGTGGTGCTGTGGCTCAAGCGGTAGAGCACTTGCCTTGAGCACAGGGACAGTGCCCAAGCCCAGAGTTCAAGCCCCACGACCTACCAATAAATAAATAATAAATAAGTTTTTTTAAAAAAAGTGCCAGGAAGCCGGGCGCTGGTGGCTCACGCCTGTAATCCTAGCTACTCAGGAGGCTGAGATCTGAGGATCGCGGTTCAAAGCCAGCCCGGGCAGGAGAGACCGTGAGACTCCTATCTCCAATAAACCACCAGAAAACCGGAAGTGGCGCTGTAGCTCAAGTGGTAGAGCACTTGCCTTGAGCTGAAGAGCTGAGGGACAGCACCCAGGCCCAGAGTTCAAGCTCCACGACCGACCAAAAAAAAAAAAAAAAAAAAAAAGTGCCTGGAGAGGGACACCAGTGGCTCACGCCTGTAATCCTAGCTACTCAGGAGGCTGAGATCTGAGGATTGTAGTTCAAAGCCAGCCCTGATAGGAAAGTCCATGAGACTGTCATCTCTAATTAGCCACCAGAAAACTAATAGTGGTGCTGTGGTTCATGTGGTAGAGCACTAGCCTTGACCAAAAGAGCTCAGGGACAGTGACTAGGCCCAGAGTTCAAACCCCACGACCAACAACAAAAAAGAACCCAGAGTTCCTGCTCCCAGTGGTGCCACACACTGCATCACAGCCCACTGGTGAAGGTAATGGCATCTTCCTGCTCCTCCCCAAGTCTTCACCACAGCCTTATCTATTGGGGTTCTGCTGGTTATTGTGGCACACAGCTGTAATCCCAGCCCTTGGGAGGCTAAGGGAGGCGGATTATGAGTTTGAGGCCACTTAGTAGTGAGATTTGTCCGCCCCCCCCCCAAAAGGATTGGGCCCGGTGGCTCACACCTGTAATCCTAGCTACTCAAGAGGCTGAGATCTGAAGATCTCAGTTCAAAGCCAGCTCAGGCAAAGAAAGTCCATGAGACTTTTATCTCCAATAAAACACCAGAAAACCCAGAAGTGGCATTGTGGCTCAAGTGGTAGAACCCTGGCCTTGAGCTGAAGGAACAGCGCCAAGGCCCAGAGTTCAAGGCCCACGACGACCACCATGATGACGACAACGACCACCACCACCACCAAACAACAAAAAGGATGGAGAGGATTCAATGGTAAGAGCTTTCCTAATATGTACAAAGCCTGCATCCCTTCCTGCTCCTGAAAAGAAACTAGGGTTACAGAAGCAAAAAGGGATTAATGTGCATCTGTCTAGTCCTGCTGGAGGGAACATGAACATAGGACACTAGAACACTTCCAATTGGGTCTTAGATGAAACTTGCTAATTTAGCTAGATGGAATATAGGATTTCCTATCATTCCAATTTGCTGTAATTTAGATAGCATTGCAAAACAAAAGACAAATCTTTCCCCAGGGTTATTGGTGAAGAGCACACACATCCTGGTTTGTGAAATGCCTGTTCTTCATCACTGACTCTGCAACCTTTGCTCGTCACTCATCTGTGGACCTCAGATGTTTGAGAAGGGAGAAAGCAGTTCCTTTATTTTTGAGAGTCCTAACTAAGCAGCATAAAGAAGTCTTTCTTCTTCTTTTGGTGGTACCGGATTTTGAATTCAGGGGTGCCTCCAGTCCTGTTTTCTGCAGATTAATTTTGAGAAAAGGTTTCTTGAATGTTTCTGCCTGGGCTGGCTTTGAACTGCAATCCTTCCATCCTCAGCTTCCTGCTTCTAGGATTGCATTACAGGAGTGAGCCACTGGCATAAAAATAGTCTTTTTTTGGGGGGGGGGCGTGTTGGTTGTGGGGCTTGAACTCTGGGCCTGGGCGCTGTCCCTCAGCTCTTCAGCTCAAGGCAAGTGCTCTACCACTTGAGCACAGCGCCACTTCCAGTTTTTCTGGTGGTTTAATAGAGGTAAGAGTCTCACCACCTTTACTGCTCGGGCTGGCTTTGAACTGTGATCCTAAGATCTTAGCCTCCTGAGTAGCTAGGATTATAGGCATGAGCCTTGGACGCTCAGCTCAGTTAGTCTTGAACTGGGGAATTCTGCTGCCTTAGACTTTGTAGTATTGGAGATATGAACCACCACATACAGCTTAAGCAGTGTCCTTCAATTTACTAGGCATGGAAATATGCTTGTGATGACACCTCTCACTGCACCATCTTGATTTGGTGGAGGTGGGACATTAAAACAAGAATGGGCTGGAGCGAACATAAAGAAAACATTTCAGCCAGGTGCAATCCTAGCTACTCAGGAGGCTGAGATCTGAGGATTGCAGTTCAAAGCCAGTCCAGGCTGGAAAGACCCTGAGACTCCTATCTCCAATAAACCACTAGAAAACCGGAAGTGACACTGTAGAGTGCTCAAGTGGTAGAGTGATCCCCTTGAGCTGAAGAGCGCAGGGACAGTGCCCAGGCCCAGAGTTCAAGCCCCACGACTGACAAAAAATTAAAAAATAAATAAATAAAATATTTCAATGGACAAAGGACCATGACTCTCTTTCAGAGTTGGGACAAGACAGAAGCAAGACCAACAACCTTCTCCCCAATGGACTCCAGTTCACCTATGTAGGTTTGGAACCTTCTCAGTCTGAGCTGAAATCCAGCAGATAAAGGCTTAAGGGAGGAAAAAAGGCATGAATCAGAGCCTGTGCCCTCTTCTCCTTATGCATTTATAAAATGAAGTAGATACTAATTTTATGGCGGTGCACTGCGGGCTTTATGCATAAGAAGTAGTTAACACTTTGCCAGCCACACATAAATCCCTGGTGAGGTGGGTGGCAATTAGCAGGCTCTTCAGACTGGCTTGGGGGCAGGGCAACAGTGACTCAAGTCACTGACTCAAAATTAACTCTAGTTTTATCACTAACCAGCTTTGAAACTCTTGTCCCAGAGCCTCAGAGTAAGACCCTCTTCAAGCCACGCCTCAGAAGTTTGGGAGAATAGGGGACACTATAAATGAAACAATTCAATATGACATTGACTAGTCTTCTCTGGGCTGGAGATGTGTGTTTAAAAAAAAAAAAAAACTCCTGGGCAGGCACCTCAGAATAACCGGGATGGCTAGGATTTAAACTGGTGGTCTCTAGAAGTGTCTCCCTTCCCCCACCTCCCAGCTCTTTGCTAAAAACACATAGTTTGAATTCCTCTCTTATCAGATAGGTAATCAGTGTGCAGCCCCATGGAGCTAGCCTCCCAGGGCCAGCATCTGAAAGGAGCCTGAAAATTCTTGTACCACCCCCAACCACACACAAAGCAGGGGCCCGCCCCTCTCCCTATCCCCACCAAAAAAAAAAAAAGCCCCAGGGGGGAGGGGCACTGCCTGAGCTTCCCCCAATAGAACCCAACCCTAGGAAACAAAGAGTTGACACTGGTTGGTTCTGGTGGTCAGATTCCTGGAGTTCCAAGGCACCCTCCCCCACATTCAAACAGATCGGTTCCTTCCTTCCTCTCCTTGTTGGGGTTATGGTCATGGTGAGAGAAATGGATACAGAAACACCACTTTGCCAGTGAGACCTGCTGGGCTTGCCAGTCATCTCCAGCATTCTAGTTCTTCCTCCCCTTAGGCCTGCCCCACCACAACTTGAGAATGACCCAACAGAGGACCTGTCCCTAATTATATAATTAATTCCTCAGATCTATATTCAATGGGAGAGGAAGGGATCACATCTTCCCAAGTTTTTGGAAATCAGCCTGCCCTAAGCCCACTGCTGCGTGGGGATGGGAGAAGATGGCACTTAGGAAACAGTGGCAGAGGGGCTGGAAATGTGGCTTAGTGGTACAGTGCTTGTCTAGCACGCATCAAATACTGGGTTCGATTCCTCAGTACCACAGAAACAGAAAAGGCCGCAAGTGGCGCTGTGGCAAGTGCTAGATTGCTAGCCTTGAGCAAAAGAAGCTTAGGGACAGTGTCCAGGCCCTGAGTTCAAGCTCCAGGACTGGCAAAACAAAAACAAAAACAAAACAAAAACAGGCAGAGCATTTCCTTTTCTTGATGCCTGGCAGAACTCTGCTCCAGTACTAAACTAACTTCCTAAGCTTAAGAGAGAATGGACCTTAAGAAATGGTCATTTAAGAAATCTACTTCTTTCAATCATTTGTCAGGCTTCATGACAATCGGGTCTCTTCCAGCTCTAACACAGTTCACTGTAGTCTCGTGGCTTCTATCTAGTGAACTGTTAGTAACAGAATTTTTTCTTTCTGTGATGTTACAAAGTTTGGACTCAGGGCCTCAAGCTCTCTTGCTTACCTTCTCTGCTCAAAACTGAATCATTTAAGGGCTGGGAAGGTTGCTCAGTGGTAGAGCGCTTGCCTTGCATGCATGAGGCCCTGGGTTCAATTCCTCAGCACCACGTAAGCAAAAAGAAAAAAAGCCGGAAGTGACTCTGTGGCTCAAGTGGTAGAGTGCTAGCCTTGAGCTGAAGAGCTGAGGGACAGCGCCCAGGCCCAGAGTTCAGGCCCCACGACCGGACCCCCCCCCCAAAAAAAAAACAACCCCCCACACAAAACTAACACTTAAGCCACAACTCTACTTCTAAGAGCTTTGTGCTTGTTTAATGAAAAAAAAGTCTCTAAGCTGGCTTTGAACCAGTATCCTTAGATCTTAAGGTCCCGTGTAGCTAATGATTACAGGCATGAGGGCCACCCATACATACCCAGGGAGAGACAGAATTTCAAGATACTGGCTATCTCACTGGGGGGGTTTCCAGCTCTTCTCCATCACCCAGAGCTCCCTTTTGTTTGTTTTTGTCAGTCATGGCGCTTGAACTCTGGGCCCGAACACTGTCCCTGAGCTCTCCCAGGGCACAACAGTTGTTGAGTATACTAAGTTCTCGGCTATCCAAAATAACTAATTTCTTATTTTTTGCTACAAGCAGAGTAATGTTTTCAACATTTTGCATGCTATAACTCACAAAGTGTCATTTCTGACTTGTGAGGTGTTAACAGAACACCCTAGCCTCACTCTACTAGCCAGCATGGCCCAATATAATGGAAATAAAAATGCAACAAAATAACTTTAATCAGAGCTCTGAGCTTCATTACCCAAGATAGATTCACCCAGAACTTTATTTGATGTTGCACAGGCCCCAAGAAATATCCAGAATCAAAAGCTGCAGGCAGACACACAACCCATCATCTATACCACCTCTGCTCATGGAGAACCAGATCCAAGGCTTCTGACTGCAATTTCCCACCAGATGGCGCTATCCATCAGTCTGTGTGCAGAAGGCAAACCAGAGAGAGCCTAGGACCAGCAGGGACTGAGGAGTTCTGTTGTGGAACTCATATAGTCACTTGGATTTCTAGATTTCTCTCCATAGCTCCTAAGGTGGTCATTTGACACATCATTGCTCCCACGCACTGCCTTGCACAAGGCCATTACCCTTGTTGGACACAGGTTTCCCATTTCAATTAACTCCAACTTGAGATCATGTTAAAACAACAAAAAAAAACCACTGTAAAAACAAACTCCTTTTAGTCTTTTTTTTTACCAATGTTCTACTATACTACTTTGAGAAGCACCACTACTTCTGGGTCTCTGAGGGCTAATTGGAGATAAGAGCCTGCTCTAGCTGGCTTTGAACCAGGATCCTCAGATCTCAGCCTCCTTGGGTAGTAACTAGGACTACAGGGATGAGCCACCGACACCCCGTTCTTAGATCTTTACACAGGGCTTACATATTTGTGCTGTCATTTCTTGCAGGAAGATCAGGAAACAGTTCTATTTTTTAGTGAGTGCTCTAACACTTAAGCCACAGTGCCACTTCCAGTTTTCTAGTGGTTTATTGGAGATAAGAGTCTCACAGACTTTCCTGCCCGAGCTGGCTTTGAACCGTGATCCTCAGATCTCAGCCTCCTAAGTAGCTTCCTAATCATGCCGGATTACCGGCATGAGCCACCAGCACCAGGCTTAGTTTTACCTTCTTATACTAAAATAAATCCTGAAATGAAACAAACTACTCAGAAAAAGCTGTAAGTGGCACTGTGGCTCAAATGGCAGTGTTAGCCTTGAGCACAGAGGCTCAGGGACAGCACCCAGGCCCTGAGTTCAAGCCCAAAGAAGGGAAATTTTTATATATAAATAAATGTAAACTTCATGGAAATTTTCTCTTTGCAACTCCTGGTATCTTCCAGGTAGGAGCTACCAAGTCATTCTGCACATCTGCAGGATAAAGGGAGGTGTGGGTTTTTTTTTAAATTGTTTTTCTTTTTACCTAGGGCAGTTTCAAAGGGGGGGAAAACATTCTACCAAAGTGGAGAATGTGATTAATTAGCAATGTCAGAGTAACAACAGCACCCTTGTCCAAGTTACTAGAAAAACCTCTTTTGGACAGTCAGTAGTGTCACCCACGGGTGGAAGCTTTGCTTCCAATGGTGACACAGCCTCTCTACTGGAGACACTATCCTGAGAAAGCATGTCTCTGCAAAAACAGAAGGATTCCCAGAAGAGCCTATGACACCCAAAAAGCAAGTGGGCGAGCCAACTTTCTGAAAAATCCATTTATTTTGCCTTTTCCCATTTGTATGGGAATGAAGAACTGGATGATGTATGTATGTATGATGTACTGAGGTTGAGCTCTAGGACTACCAAAAAAAAAAAAGAGAGAGAGCAAGAATAATTAATAAAAACCAATAAACTCGCAGCTTCCAGTTCATCAACAAGAGAATTCTCTTGGGCTCAGAACTGTGATTCGTTCACTCTACAACTGTTCAGAGGATCATGTTTTTATCTAACCAGACTAGAAAGAATGCAACTATCAATTTACACCTCTTTCTATCTCCAATCTTTTCCCTCTGGAGGAAGACCTCTGCTAAATGAGTCAGTATATTCTTGATATACCAGGTGCTAAATAAAGATGCCCTTCCTTGTTCACATTCAGCTCGCTGATTTCCATTTGTGTTCAGTTAGCCTAAGTAGATTTCTAGCAAATGACCCAGGCAGGTGTTTCCCTCCTTACAGGGCTTACACATTTGCTAAAATCATACAAGAAAATGACATCAGCCAGGTAGCAGTGGCTGTAATCCTTGCTATTCAGGAGGCTCAGATCTGAGAATCACAGTTCAAAGCCAGCCTGGGCAGGAAAGTCTGAGAGACTCTGATCTCCAATAAAACCACAAAAAACGGGAAGTGGCACTGTGGCTCAAGTGAAAGATCATTAGCCTTGAGCTGAAGGCCAGTGCCCAGGCCCCACAATTGACCGCCCCCCCCCCAAAAAAAAAGAGAAAAAGAAAATGATATCAACAACTATACATGAGTGAGTAGTCAGGCGCAGTGCTATGAACCAGGTAAGAAAGATCTTATTATTTCTCCTCACCCAACCATCAAGTCTATTTCCAAACACAACTTAGTGATCTGACCAACTATGTGCTTTTCTTTTTTGCTGCCAAGCCTTTTAACAGACCTCTTTAGCCAGAAATTCAATGTCAACATACATAGGTTTTTTTTTTTTTGTTTCTTTTTTTTGGGTCCGGTCGTGGGCCTGAACTCTGGGCCTGGGCGTTGTCCCTCAGCTCTTCAGCTCAAAGCTAGCACTCTACCACTTGAGCCACAGCGCCACATCTGGCTTTTTTCTTTTTGTTTATGTGGTGCTGAGGAATCGAACCCAGGGCCTCTAGCATGCAAGGCAAGCGCTCTACCACTGAGCCACCTTCCCAGCCCCAACATATATAGGTTTTAAGCAACTATGAAGAAGAAAGTTTTCCAACTCCCAAATCTCTATCAATGTTGGCAGTCTGGATTTGAAACCACACGCAGCAAAACACTTAAAGCTCAACCCATGGTCATTGCAATTTTAGCATTTTTGGTGAATAATGAAGAGTATAGAGGACAGTGTAGCTGTTTTGCTCTGGTTTACTTGTGTAACTTTCTGGGGGGGGGGGGGAAGATTCTACTTCCCAGGGGACACTTGGCAATGTTTACATTCACTTAGTGTTTCACAACTGAAGGATATAACTGGTTTTCTACTAGGAGTACAGGCCAGGAATACTATTCTATTCTTTTTTTTTTGGCGGGGGAGGGGTGGGCTGGTCACGGGACTTGAACTCTGGGCCTAGGTGCCATCCCTCAGTTCTTCAGCCCAAGGCAAGGGCTCTACCACTTGAGCCACTTCCAGTTTTCTGATGGTTTATTGGAGATAAGAGTCTCACTGGCTTTCCTGCCTGGGTTGGCTTTGAACCTCGATCCTCAGATCTCAGCCTTCTGAGTAGCTAGGATTATAGGTGTGAGCAATCCATGCCTAGCTGTTGTGTTTTCTATAGACAGTCCCAAGATCAAGGGAATTTTATTTTAACCTCAAAATTGTCAATTGTGCCAATGTTGAAAAACCCAGATTTAAGAGCTTCCTTTAAAATCATAACTCGAATAGAAATTTCTTCAGCTTAAAAACTGGGGCTAAAAGCCAGGGGTAGGTGGCTGAAGCCTGTAATCCTAGCTATTCAGGAAGCTGAGATATAAGGATCATGGTTCAAAGCCAAACTGGACAGAAAAGCCCTATGAAACCAGGAAACACTCATCTCCAATTAACTAAACACACCCTACCCATACCCCTCCCTACCCACGGGAAATGACTCTGTGGCTTAAGTGGTAGAGTGCCAGCCTTGAGTGAAAAAGCTAAGGAACAGCATCTTGAGTTCTTGAGTTGAAGCCTAGGTGTTTGCATGTGTACACACACTCTCTCTCTCTCTAGTCTGTGGCGTTTTTCTTGTGGCATGGAAACTAAGGATGGGTTTTTTCTCCCACCTAACTCCTAGGGAAGAGAATGAATAATAGTAGTTAATAAGGTATTGGGAAATCTAACAAGCCAATTTTGGAAGGGACTCCTCATCCCCTGCCCTGGCAAATTATCCTTCCCAACACCCCATCACACTGACCTCCTGAGTGCCCACCCACTGTAGCTGAATGAGTCGTTTGACATTTCTTACTCTTAACTCCCCACTAAAATTAAACAATTCTTAGGGATTGTTCTGTACCTACAAATTGATCTCATCCCTAGATTCCCAGAGGAATTTCAGCCTAAGTTTACATAGACCCCTCACTAACTAATCTTGAGAGAGTGGAAATTAAGGAGAAGTTCTTAGGTTTTGTTTTTCTCATGGTACTAGGGTTTGAACCCAGAGCCTTGGGCTTGCTAGACAAATGCTCAATACCACTCAAGCCAAGCTCCTAACCAAGCTCCTAACCATGAAAAATTCTTTCTAATCTCAGCTCACTAAAAGTCATTGGTCCCTGGCATTCCAGAAGGTTCCTGCTTTCTTCCAATGCAATACCAAGTTACCCGATTCCTCTGGACTCTCCACCTCCACCACCACCACTTGCTCAGAAAAAAACCTCAGAAACCACACAGCCCCTTAGCAGTATTTGGAGGAGAGATCCAAAGCATTGGATCTGAAATTTTTTATTTCAGAACTCCCAATTTGGGGACGTTGGCCCAGTCATCCCCAGACCAGGAAATATTTTAATGTCTTTGTGATCAGATAAGTGAGAGAATGGGGGAGACTCTTCTCCCTCTCCCCTACCCCTTAACCCCCTGCTGAGGAGAGCTATTCAAAGTAGGTTCCTGTAATAAAGTGATTTAATAGATCTAAAGACCCCAATTCCCTTCTTTCCCTCACAATTACTTCCTGTGGGTTATCATTCACATATGTAAATGAAGGGGGGCAAGGCCATCAGCCAGAAACCAGCAGTCTGGCATGAGAGGAATAGAACTGGGGGGGAGGGGCACTGCAAAAGGGGTAGCTGAGTAAAGCACGGTGCTGCAGGTCCTTTTGGCCAGAGACCCCCAAGGAGGCCACAGTAACCAGCAGGTCCGGATCTCCTTAGCTTCCCCTCCTCCCTGAGGACTGTTCTCAAGACTTCCCAGAAGCTTCTAACCAGTCCACTCCACACCTCCCTTCCCTCCCCCTCCCCCTCCCGAATGCCATCCCTCAGGCTCCAACCCTTAATCCCCACATCCTCCTTTCCCCTCCCCCCACTGCTCCTAAGGCCAACCTCCCCGAAGTAACCCCTCCCTGCCCGGCCAGGCCTGGGTGTCAACCTAAAGGGCATGCGATTAGCAATTTCTTCTTTCCTACAACAGCCTTAAACCTCCTCGCGGGGAAGGGAACTTGCAGCAACTTCCTTTCAACTCCGGCCCTACCACGGTCATCCCTGCAGGATGTTGAGGAAAGGGGCAGGCTGGGAGGAGGGAGAAGGCTGGCTCTGGGCTCCTTGTTTGAGGCTAGGAAGGTTAGGACAGCAATCAATGGCAGTCAGGGGCCATAAACGCCAAGCTGTGGAGAATAGGTCCAGAGGCCATCCTTCCTCCACCCCCTGCCCCGCGACACTGAATTTCACCCCCCACTGAGCCGCCCTGCTTTAACTGAGAACTTGGGGTTGTATCCACCCAGATCCCTCCTAGACTGACTTGAGCCGGCGACGTTCACGCCTGGGCCCCCTTACCGTTTTCCTTCCTGGCAGGACAAGTCCTGCCAACAACCATGGTAACCCCCTGCTCCTTCGCTGCGACCCACCCTCTAACAGCCTCCAAGCGCCCGCACAGAACCCCACCCCCTGCGGTCCCAGGGTGTAACTTCTGGGTGACTACCTGAATGGGGTTTGCACGGAACCCCGGACACCGCGGGGCCTCGCGCCCCGGGGCGGGGATGCCAGTGCCCTCTCCGAGCTCCATTCAGACGTGAAGGCACCGGGCGCTCGGCGCAGGGCGCAGGCCCGGCATGTGCTTCCCGGTCGGCCTGCGCGCCCTCCCCCCACCGACAAGCACAATACAACCTTAGTTTCTGCCACATGGGGTCACCTCCCTGCCCCCTGCTCCCTTCCCAGGGGAAGGAGGTAAAAGACACGTGGTATGCTAGGGGGGTTCCCGGAAGGGGGCTGGGGGTGCTGACCGTCAGCGTTCCTCCACTGCCCCCAGTGTTGTCTTCAAAACCGGGGGGAGGGGATCCCCCCAGCGGGGAGACTCCCAAGTTGGGGTGCCCAGGCAAAGATTAAGAGGTGCTTAATTCCAAGAGTCCTGGATCTGTTTCCGTCCGTGTCCTGCGTCCGCGGCCCCCAGTCCTCCCCTTTCCGCCGCGAAGTTACCAGAACCAGTCTCACCTGGTGCACAAAGACGTCCACCGGGGGGTCGAGCGCGACCCCGGCGCGGGCGGTCATGGACAGGAAGCCGAACCCCATGCGCACGTTGAACCACTTACAGATGCCGGCCCCGTGCAGCAGCTGCGGCTCCTCGGCCGCCCGAGCGGCGTCCGCCGGCGCCTCCTCGGGCGCCTTCTCCGCCGCCTTGGCGCAGCCACCTGGAGACAGGGCCGAGCGGTGAGCGGGGGTCAGGGGACCCCCACCTCCCAGCCCGTCGACAACCGGGATGGGCGGGCAGGTCCCCGGCAGCTGGCTCCGAGAAACCTGTCCCGGCTGCCTCCCGCGCTCCCCGAGCTCACACCGAAGCCAAGGGCGCCCCGAAAGTTTTGCCCGTCTACCCAACGGCACGCTGCCGGGGACACCCGGGCCGACAGGCCCCTCCTCCGCCCTCCCTCCGCCCCCACGGGCGAGGCGCGCTCGCCGCCGGGACGCCGGGGTCCCCGGCTCCGGAGATGGCCCCGTGGCCGGGCCGGAGGCCGCGCTGTCTTGGGGAGGGAGGGGGGGTCCTGCGCGCGCCCCAGCCTGGGGGCGGGGGAGACACTCTTCCCCCACCTCCCTTCGACGTGGCTCCCGGGCGCCGGCACCCTGAAGGTATCCCCGCGAAGTCCCGAGTTCGAACCTGCAAACTGCTGGTTGGACACCGAGCCCATGGTCGTCGGCTGAGCCCGCGGCCCCGGGCCCCTGGTCGGGCGGCTGCTGGCCCCAGAGAAGTCCGGAGGCAAAGGGGAGGTTCGGAGAAGAGGCGGCTACATCTTCCCCCGCACAATAGCGGTGGGAGGGCCCACGGCTTTTCAAAGGCTCCCAAATTCTAAAAGACAATGACCCAGCCCCCCGCGGGCAGCCCCCTCCCCTCCCCGCCCTCCCCTCCCTCGCCCTTCTCCTCCCTCCCCCCCCCCCCGGCCCCGGCGCGGCCCTCCCCCACCGCCCGGCTCCCTGACACCTCTGGGGTTCCCTTCCCAGACCCGGAGGTTTGACACCCGCTCCGCAGCCGCACATCTGGAGTTGGGGAGTCATCTGCCCGTGCGAGTCGCGGGCACCCCAGAATTTGAGATCTTAACACTTTTAAGGACTCCGCGTGGGGGGGGCGCGTGGGGGGGTCCCCCAAAGCTGGTACAGGTAGGGAAGGTGAGGGGGGGTGTAGTTTGATAACCACGTGACTGTCCCACACACCACACACTCCCACACCGCCCCCCGCCCCCCGCGCAGATAATTATACATTCCAGAGAGTTGGGGGAGGGAGGTGTAAGGCTGGTGGCGCTGGCCAATCAGAAACACAAACCACCTGTCAAGGGAGAAATGGATGAGCCCTCCCCCTCCCCCCGCGCCCCTCCCCTCCCCCCGAGCTCGGCGCTGACCCGCGGCTCCGCGCTGACCCGCTCTCGCCGCCCCCCCACCCCCGTGCGTCCGCGATCGGGGAGCCGGGCCGGGGCTGGGGACCCCGAAGGGAAGGCATGACCGACCGCTGTCGATCAAGGCGCTCGCCCCCTCCACGTCCGCCGGCACAAAGGTCTCGACCTCCCAGAGTTCCCGACTCCAGAGTTCCCCGCGGCCTCCCCCGAGGGCCGGGGAGAAAGCCCTCCTTCCCCTCCCGTGTGTGTTTAAGTGGGCCCCAGGTAGGGCGCCCTGGGAGAGCGGGAGGGGAGCCGGGGATGGAGGGGTGGAGACGGGGGTCCTCCCTCCCCCGCTCCGTACCCGCCGGCCCCCAGCCCGCCCGTCCCGTCCACCGGCCGGGAAGGCCGGCCAGAGCCGGGGCGCGGAGGCCCTTGGTCGGGGACGCCCGCCCCGCCCGCAGCTCCCAGACCCTCCAGGTCGCGGGACCCCCGAGCCCAGGGCTGCCCTCCCCGCGGAGGGGTGGGTGGAGAGCCGGGCCGGGAAGGCTCCTCCTTAGAAGAGATAGCCTCCCTCCGAGGAGATAAAGAGGGTGGGCCGGAGGGGGCAGCGAGGGCCCGGGCTGGAGATGGACAATGGCCCGGGGCTCAGTGCACGGCCCTGGCCCTGCCCCTTCACTTCCGGTGCTCAGTTCAAACTGGACAATGCCAGCTCCGGCCAGCTCCCCTCCCCCACGGCTACAACCCATTTAAAGGGACAGAGCCTGCTTTTGGGGGCGTCGACTTGCTCGCTCACAATTCCCCCTTCTTCACAAGTGTGCTGAAGTTCTCTGGTTCTCATGCTGCAGTTGTGTGTGTGTGTGTGTGTGTGTGTGTGTGTGTGTGCACTTAAGAAAGATAAAAGAGTTAAGTGGGAGGGTAGGGAAGGAGAGACAGAGACTATGGGCAAATTATTTCCTTCTTTCCTACCTATGGCTCTGCATGAGGCTAAATCTTGCGTGCAAGAAATGGGAGAGAGGTCTTGGAGGGGAGAATAGAAAGGGCTATGATGGTTCTTTTGCCATTCAGTCTAAAAGATACATATCATTAACAAATATCCTCAGCAGTGCCCTGTTCTCCACTGGGGACTGTAATAATTTAGATGTTTCTGGAGTTCTCCAACTAGATCAGCTAAAGAAATTTTATTGACATAATCCTCTCCCGTTAAAATGTACTTGCTTCTTGTAACTCTCTCCTTCCGAAGACTCAGGAGCAGGTGGTTGAAGTTGGGCTGAGGCAAAGAAAGGAGAAGTTTTGGAGTGCTCAGACTTCCCTTGATCAGCCCTCCTCCAAACCTGCTGGGTTTTCCTAGCCAGCACAACCAGCTGCCCTGTCCATGGTCCTGAGGACGACCTTAGCTCTGTCCTTGGTGCTGAACAAAGCCGAGCTCTCTACTTCGCAACTCCCTGCCTTGAAAATGCTTGCTTTTCTGAGCCTTTCCCAGAAAACCTGATTCTCCTCAACGTCCCCAGCAATACTGGCCTATGGATATGGAAAAAAGACTATGATTCTGTGAGCTCCATGTCTTGATATCAGAAACAAGTGTAGAACTACTCATGCAACCATAAAGGGTAAGGGAAACGAGAGATATTCTTTGAGTCAAAGACCACAGTAGAAGAGAAAATAATCTCTCTACTAGTCGCTTTCAAAGTTATTTCCTTACTCATGAGTACTTTTCACAGACGTGCAGAGGCTGTAGCCAGATTTCCCATGTTTATTAGAGCTCTGTGACCTGGGGCAGTTTCCTCAAGCCTCAGTTTCCTCCTCTGTCCAGTGGAAATAGGAATACTTTACACCTAGAGATATTGTGAAGATGAAGTTAGAAATTATAGGGAAATCTTTCAAAACAGTGTCTGAAACACTGACTGAACATCTGAAATCACCAGGAAAAATAAATCCATCCTTGATGTGTTCCTATAGCTCCCATCTACAATCCTAACTACGCAGCAGGCTGCAATCTGAGGATTGCCATTCAAAGCCAGCTCAGATAGAAAAGTCCGTGGGATACATACCTTCAATTGAGCAGCAAAAACCTGGAAGTGGTGGTATGTCTTAAATGGTAGAGTGCTAGCCTTGAGCAAAAAAGCTCAGGGACAGTGCCCAGGACCAAGTTCAAGGCTCAGGACTGACTTTCTCTCTCTCTCTCTCTCTCTCTCTCTCTCTCTCTCTCTCTCTCTCTCTCTCTCTCTCTCTCTCTCTCTCTCTCTCTCTATCTCTTTCTCTCTCTCTCTCTCTCTCTTTCTCTCTCTCTCTCTCTCTCTCTCTCACACACACACAGAGTAAAATAAAATAGAAAAGAGGTTGACCAAAAAAAAAAGAAGTTGACCTTCCCTTCCAAGAAGTTATAGCCTACTTAGAGGTTATGATTTATTTAGCGAGAGAGAGAAAAAAAATTAATATGCCAGCTAGGTGCCAGTGGCATATTACAGACTCATACCTGTAATCCTAGCTACTTACAAGGCTAAAATCTGAGGATTGTAGTATAAAGCCAACCCAGGCAAAAAAGTCTGTGAAACTCTCATCTCCAATTAGCCACCAAAAAGCTAGAAGTGAATCTGTAGCTCAGGTGGTAGAGTGCTAGCCTTGATCAGAAAAAGACTAATGAAGGTGAGACCTGGATGACTGAGGTTTAAAGACTGCCCCTGAAGGGCTGGGAAGGTGGCTCAGTGGTAGAGCGCTTGCCTTGCATGCATGAGGCCCTGGGTTCGATTCCTCAGCACCACATAAGCAAAAAGAAAAAAGCCAGAAGTGGCGCTGTGGCTCAAGTGGTAGAGCACTAGCCTTGAGCTGAAGAGCTGAGGGACAGCGCCCAGGTCCAGAGTTCAGGCCCCATGACTGGACCCAAAAAAAAAAAAATTAAATTAAAAAAAAAAAAAAGACTGCCCCTGAAGAATAGTCTGGGAGATTCCATTTCTAATTAATCAAGAAAATGCTGGACTGGAGGTATAGCTCAAGTGGTAGAACACTAGCTGTCATCCAGCAAACCCAGCAAGATCGCAAGGCCCTGAATTCAAGCCTTAGTATTTTAAGTATCTGCACAAGAAAAAAAAAAGTAACTTTATATTAATCAATTAATATATCTAGTTTAATGTTGTTTACCTAATACAAACAAGACAGAGGCAGATTTGAACCCATATCTCTTTCTTTCCACATTACTTTTTTTTTTTTTTTGGGAGGGGCCGGTCGTGGGGCCTGAACTCTGGGCCTGGGTGCTGTCCCTGAGTTCTTCAGCTCAAGGGTACTGTTCTACCACTTGAGTCACAGCGCCACTTCCGGGTTTTTTCTTTTTGCTTATGTGGTGCTGAGGAATCCAACCCTCATACATGCAAGGCAAGATTCTACCACTGAGCCACCTTCCCAGCCCTACCCTGAGCTTCTTTTTCTCAAGGGTAGTGCTCTACCACTTGAGCCACAGCTCCAATTCCAGGGGTTTTTTGGTAGTTTATTGGTCAAAGAGTTTCACAGACTTTATGCCTGGCCTGTCTTCAAACCAGGATCCTTGAGCAGGGTTATGGGTGTGAGGCACCAACACTAGGCTTCCATACTACTTGTTTTGTTTTGTTTTGCTTTCCTGGTCATGGGGCTTGAACTCAGGGTCTGAGTGCCATACCTGAGCTTTTTTTTTTTTTTTTTTTTTTCTCAAAGCTAGTGTTCTATCACTTTGAGCTACAGTGCCAATTCCAGTTTTCTGGTGGTAAATTGGAGATAAGCATCACATGGACTTTCCTGCCCAGGCTGGCTTTGAACCACAATCTTTAGATCTCAGCCTCCTGAGTAGCTAAGATTAAAGTTATGAGCCACCAGTGCTGGGCCCATATTACTTTGTTGTTGTTGTTGGCCATGGGGCTTGAACTCTGGGCCTGGACACTGTCCTTCAGCTCTTCAGCTCAAGGCAAGTACTCTACCAATTGAGCCAGAGTGCCACTTCTGGTTTTCTGTTGGTTTATTGGAGATAAGAGTCTCATGGACTTTCCTGCTTGGGCTGGCTTTGAACCGTGATCCTCAGAACTCAGCCTCCTAAGTAACTAGAATTACAGGCATGAGCCACTGTCTCCCAGCCCATATTACTTTTTTTAAAATAAGTTTTTTTTGTTGTGAAAATACTGTACACAGGGGTTATAATCACATGTGCAAGGTAATGAGTACATTTCTCCCATATTACTTTTTTTTTTTTTTTTCTGCCAGTCATGGAGCCTGAACTCTGGGCCTGGGCACTGTCTCTCAGCTCTTCAGCTCAAGGCTAGCACTCTACCACTAGAGCACAGCCCCACTTCCGCCTTTTTCTGCTTTATGTGGTGCTGAGGAATCAAACCCAGGGCCTCATGCATGCAAGGCAAGCACTCTACCACTGAGCCACCTTCCCAGACCCTCTCCCATATTACTTTTTAAGTGACTGATGCTGTCTTCTCTTTATCAATGAGAAAAAAAACAAAACAAAACAAACAAAAATAATCTGTGCAGGACTGGGAATGTGGCTTAGTGGTAGAGTGCTTGCCTAGCATGCATGAAGCCCTGGGTTTCCTCAGTACCACATAAACAGAAAAAGCCAAAAGTGGCACTGTGGCTCAAGTGGTAGAATGCTATCCTTGAGCAAAAGAAGCTCAGAGACAGTGCCTATACCCTGAGTTCAAGCCCTGGGACTGGCAAAAAAAAAAAAAATCTGTGTTCACAAAAAGATAATGATCAAATATAGGATACATGGTTACAATACTTCTGAGGGTCATGGCTCCCTGTACCTCTTGGCTTTCTAGATCACAGAGCTGGCCAAAGCCAGAGCAGTTCCTCTTCTGAGCTAGCACCCACCTCCATCTCTCATTTCATAGGGATTCTGAGAACTGTGGTGGAGTCCAGGGTGATGCTGTGTCAGCCTCTGCCCACCTGCTAATCTGAATGATGATATGCATTGGGGAAAAGTTTGCCATGGGGTGTTCCTCAAGACATCAGTTCTATGGAATGAGTGATGCAGCTTACCCTCTGAAAATATTCTGCAGGGAAATTCATTTGGGAAATTGCCAGGCAATGGTGGCTCACGCCTATAATCCTACCTACTCAAGAGGAAGAGATCTGAGGATTTCAGTTCAAAGCCAGGCCAGGCACAATTAAAGTCTGTGAGACTTTCATCTCCAATTAACTAGCACAGAGCCAGCAATTGAGCTGTAACTCAAGGGAATAGTACAGCACTATTCTTATATGAAAAAGCTAAAGGACAGCTGGGTGCTGGTGGCTCACAACTGAAATCCTAGCTACTCAGGAGGCTGAGATCTGAGGATCACAGTTTGAAACCAGCCTGGGCAGGAAATCATAAGAGATTTATCTCCATTTAACCACCAAAAAGCTGGAAATGCATTAGCTTTAAGCCAAAAAGCTCAGGGATGGCGCCCAGGCTGAGTTCAAGCCCCAGGGAAATGGTATGTTAACTATGTTTGCAATGCAATATAATAATATGTTCTGGGATTCATCAGGAAGGAAAAGTGCAAAGTGTTTGTATTCATTCATCTGTTCACTCATCCAGCAAGTATTTCCTGAACATCTATCACACTATGCATTAGGTGGCACTGTGTGAAGGACATCAGGGAAGAACAAAGCAACAAAGCAGATAAAATCCCTGCTCTCCTAAAGCTCAGGTTCTAGAGGTGAAAGAGAGTCAGACAACACACAGGTAAATAAGTAAAATGTATAACAGTCATACTTTGGGCCTGTGTATTTGCTCTGTGCTCTCAAGAAAAGCACTCTGTTTTACCCTGTAAGGGCAACGGAGTGTTGGATTGGTTGTTAGACAAATGTGAATATTTGGGGCTGGGAATGTGGCTTAGTGGTAGAGTGCCTGCCTAGCGTGCATGAATCCCTGAAAAAGCCAGAAGTGGAGCTGTGGCTCAAGTGGTAGAGTGGTAGCCTTGAGCAAAAAGAAACTCAGGGACAGTGCCCAGGTCCTGAGTTCAAGCCCCAGGACTGGCAAAAAAAAAAAAAAAAAAAAAAAGGTTTCTTCCCACTCTAACATTCTTAAGTGGTGTGTGTGTGTGTGTGTGTGTGTGTGTGTGTGTGTGTGTGTGTGTGTGTGTGTGTGTGTGTGTGTGTGTGTGAGTGAGTGATCGAGAGAGACCTTAATGACACTGAGGAGCAATCTGGCTTTGCCCTGTGGTGTCATCCTCATCCTGCTACAGGGATGAGTGCTTGGTATATAAGCGGGACTGTGCACCTCTCACCTCTCAGGCCTGTTGAATTGGCAGAAGGACATGCTAAGAAAGCCCCCTTCCTTCTTTCCTCCATTCTCCCTGCCTGCCCTGCTTCACAGAGCAAGACGCCAGGCACTTGCTTTCACCAATAATGGCTTCATTAGATTGAAAGGAGACAAGAGTGACCTCAATGAAATAGACTTCCTGACCCCAGCTGACCTTTGACTCTCACCCTGACAGCCTCTAAATCTTTTCCTTCTGACACATCCCCCACAAGGTATGGGAAGGAAGAGAAAATGATAAGCATGTGATAGCCCACTGTCCAGTGATGTACATCTCCAGGTGTCCTCTGTCATGACCTCCTGATACCTGCTGTTAAGTCCCCCTCGGGGCTGCTGATCCTTCCAGTGATCTGCTTCATGACTCTTGTGTGGCTCACAACCCATCCAGCTGTCATTCACCTGGAGCCCGTTTGTATCCAATGATTGTCACGTTCCATGGAGGCAGGAGGCAGAGCATCTAATCAAATGGCTGTCATTTCCTAAATGCTACTTGAACCTGGAATTGTGTGTGTGTGTGTGTGTGTGTGTGTGTGTGCTGGTAGTGGGGCTTGAACTCAGGGCTTTTTGCTTACTCTACCACTGGAGCCACAGCTCCACTTCCAGCTTTTTGGTGGTTCAGAGTCTCATGGGCGTTCCTGGCTGCCTTCAAACTGTGATCCTCAGATCTCAGCCTCTTGAGTACCTAGGATTATAGGTGTGTGTGAGCAACTATGACCAGGCTTCAACCTGATCGTTTGACCTACTCTCCCCTAATTCTGCAAGTTGCTGTTTTATTGCTTGTTGATTATACTCCAGGTGTGTACGAAGTGCTCTGTGTATTATCTTGGTCTTCTGCCTCCTAATATATCTCTATTTTACTGAGGAAGAGACTAAGACTTCTTGGAATTAAGCAATTTACCACAGTTTGCAGATTACAGAGGGTGAATCCTAGGTCCAGCTCACCCAATATTCTTCTTCTTTATTTAGAAAAAATGAAGTAATTAATGCATAGGGTAGAAAAAATCAATTAGTATTGAAATACTTATAATGAAAAACAGTCATCTTACCACTTCCAACTCCTTCACTCCCTTGAGGCAGCCTCTCTGAGCCAGTTTATCTCTAAGGTATTTTTATATCTCTAGTCAAGTATCAGTGGCTCACCCCTATAATTCTTACTACTTGGGAAGATGAGATCTGGAGGATCTAGGTTCAAGACCAGCCCAGGTAGAAAAGTTTGCAAGAATTCATCTACAAAATAACCAACAAAAAGCAGGGCTATAGTCAGGTGCTAGAGGCTCATGCCTGTAGTCTTAACTACTCAGGAGGTTGAGAACTAAGAATCCAGATTTAAAGCCAGCCCTGGCAAACAAATCTATACGATTCTTACCTCTAATTAACTAGTAAAACACTGGAAGTGGAGGTGTGACTCAAATAGTAGAGTGCCAGCCTCGAGCACAATAAAAGTCAAGACTAGGCCTTGAGTTCAAACCCCAGACTGGCACACAAAATAAGAAGCAGAGCTGGAAGTTTGGCTCAATTAGCAGAGAGAACTCCAGCCTCACAAGTATAAGACCCTGAGTTCAAAATTAATACCATAAAGCCAGGTACCAGTGGCTCATGCCTGTAATCCTAGCTATTTTGGAGGCTGAGATCTGAGCATCTCAGTTCAAAGCCAGCCCGGGCAGAAAAGTCTATGAGAATCTTTTTGTTGTTGTTGTTGTTCTTGTTGTTGTTGTCGTCATCATCGTTGTCGGTCGTGGGGCTTGAACTCTGGGCCTGGGCGCTGTCCCTCAGCTCTTCAGCTCAAGGCTAGCACTGTACCACTTGAGCCACAGCGCCACGTACGGCTTTTTCTGCTTATGTGGTGCTGAAGAATCGAACCCAGGGCCTCATTCATGCAAGGCAAGCACTCTACCACTGAGCCACCTTCCCAGTCCCTGTGAGACTCTTATCTTCAATTAACCACTAGAAAACTGGAAATGGCACTGTGGCTCAAATGGTAGAGCACTAGCCTTGAGCTGAAGAGCTCAGAGATCAGCACCCAGGCTCAGATTTCAAGCCCTACAACTGACAAAAACAAAACAAAAATACACACAAAAAAATCTGTGTTCATATTTATTCTTGATTTATTGATTTTAGAGAATATCTGTTCCGTTAGAAGTGATGGATATAATTCCTGGGCATAGCTCACCTTTTCTTTTCTCCCAAGTAGAGATAAATCATCATTTTCAACTGAATTGATACTTGATGTTTTCTTGGTCACTATGGAAATGTTAAAAGAGTAGACAAGGATGAAATTCTTGTTATCATGCTTTCTGTTTTCCTGGACTCTGACCACCTTTCCCCCTTCTCCACACTGAACTATCCTGGGGTTTTGTGTGTGGGGTGTGTGTGTGTGTGTGTGTGTGTGTGTGTGTGTGTGTGTGTGTGTGTGTGTGTGTGTGTGTGTGTGAATGTGTGTGTGTGTGTAATATTATCTTTTCCACCAAATCCTCAGTTTTTCTAGAGCTTCTTTCCCAATGTCTTCTTCTTTTTTTAAAAAAAATTTGGTCGGTTGTGGGGCTTGAACTCTGGGCTTGGGCACTGCCCCTGTGCTCTTCAGCTCAAGGCAAGCACTCTACCGCTTGAGCCACAGTGCCACTAGTGGTTTTTATTGGAGATAAGAGTCTCATGGACTTTCCTGCCCGGGCTGGCTTTGAACCTTGATCCTCAGATCTCAGCCTCCTGAGTAGCTAGAATTACAGGTGTGAGCCACCGGCGCTTGGCTTTCCTGCTTGTTTTCCAGGCTTGGCTTGATTCCTCAGTCACTGCTCATTGACTCCCTGCTTTAAGATCAGAGACAAATTTTCCTGGATTTCATATTGGCCTCTTTCTTGGTTCACAGTTAAGGAGTACATCCTGAGTATAACATCCTAAGAAAAGGGAATGAAGTTTTCTGTATCTTGCAAGTCTGAGCTGGTTATTTTGTTCTTTCCTTTTGATGGCTTCAAAACGTAACTCTCAGGGCTGGGAAGGTGGCTCAGTGGTACAGTGCTTACCTTGCATACCTGAGGCCCTGGGTTTGATTCCTCAGCACCACATAAGCAGAAATAGCCAGAAATGACATTGTGACTTAAGTGGTAGAGTGCTAGCCTTGAGCTGAAGAGCTGAGGGACAGCTCCCAGGCCCAGAGTTCAGGCCCCACGACCGACCAAAAACAACAACAACACAAAAAACCATAACTCTAATGAGCTAGAGGTCTGGTTCAAATGAGAAGTGCTAGCCAAGCAACAAGGCAAGCAAGCAAGCCAAGCTAGCTTGAGGTTTTGAATTTGAAATTAAGTACCGGTCACTTTCTTTGCCCTCAGGAGAAGATAGAGAGCAGGACAGTTTCATGCTTCTTTCTGTGGTAAGAAGAGGTAGGAACATTTCTGGGTCCAAGATTCTAAGCCAGAAAGGGCCTTGCAGATCAGCAGAGTCTGATCTAAGTCTAGTTTGACTTGAATTTTTCTAGATCAGTTTGCAAACATCTATTAAGAGGGAGCTTACTGCCTGTGGATGCCTTGCCACTTAGTGATAGGGAGGATTGCTAGAACATTCTTTCTTATATAGTTCCCTTTCTTTCCCTCCCTCCATCCCTCTCTTCCTCCCTCCCTCCCTTCCTTCCTTCCCTCCCTCCCTCCTTCCTTCCTTCCTTCCTTCCTTCCTTCCTTCCTTCCTTTCTTCCTCCCTCCCTCCCTCCCTCCCTCCCTCCCTCCCTCCCTCCCTCCCTTCCTTCCTTCCTCTCTTCCTCTCTTCCTCTCTTCCTCTCTTCCTCTCTATTTCTCTCTTTCTTTCTTCCAGTCAAGGGACTTGAACTCAGGGCATTTGCACTGTTCCTGAGCTTCTTTTGCTCAAGGCTAGCACTCTACCACTTGAGCCACAGCTCCACTTCTAGCTTTTTCCTGTGTATGTGGTCCTGAGGAATCAAACCTGGGGTTTCATGCTTGCAGGCAAGCACTCTACCACTAAGCCACATTCCCAACCTCCTTCCTTCCTTCTTCTCTTTCTCTACAGGGGCTTGAAGATAGGCTCTTGTTCTCTCTCTTGGTTATTTTGCTGAAAGCTGGTGCTCTACCACTTGAGGCACTCTACCTCTACCAGTGAGGTACACCTTCACTTCCAGTTTTGTTTTGTTTTTTGCCAGTCTTGAGGCTTGAACTCAGGGTCTGGACACTCTCCCTGAGCTTCTTTGCTCAAGGCTAGAGTTCTACCACTTGAGCTACAGCACCCCTTCCGGCTTTTTCTGTGTATGTGGTACTGAGGAATCAAACCCAGGGCTTCATGCATGCTACGCAAGAACTGTACCACTGAGTCACCTTTCCAGCCATCACTTCCAGCTTTTTGCTGCTCAACTGGAGATAAGAGTCTTATGGGCTTTTCTGCCTTGGCTGGCTTTGAACTGTGATCCTCAGATCTCACTTTCCTGAGTAGCTAGGATTATAGGCCTGAGTCATTGGCACCCAGCTCTCTTGTTCTTTTTCTCTCTGGCACCAAACTTGGACTCATGGCCTTGAGCTTCTACTTGGCTTTTTTTTTTTTTCTTGGTTAATTGGAGATAAGAATATCTCAGACTTGGGGCTGAGAAGGTGGCTTAGTGGTAAAGTGCTTGCCTTGCATGCATGAGGCCCTGGGTTTGATTCCTCAGCACCACATAAGCAGAAAATGCCAGAAGTGGTGCTGTGGCTCAAATGGTAGAGTACTAGCCTTGAGCTGAAGAGCTGAGAGACAGTGTCCAGGCCCAGAATTCAGGCCCCACGACCTACAAAAATTAAAAAAAAAAAAAATCAGACTTTTCTGAGCAGGCTGGCTTTGAATCTGGATCCTCAGATCTCAGCCTCCAGAGTAGCAAGGATTATAGATGTGAGCCTCTGGCCCCTGGCATAATTTTTGTTTTTATGTTTTGTTCTTCCCTTATCATACTAAAAGCTATATTACACTAATATGAATGCTTTCTTGCCAGACCACATAAAACAAAACATTGTCAAATAAGACATAATAAATGGTACTGTCCAAAAAACAAAAAAGAGGACTGGGAAGGTGGCCCAGTGGTAGAGTGCTTGCCTCGCATACATGAGGCCCTGGGTTCCCTTCCTCAGCACCAAATAACCAGAAAAAGCTGGAAGTGGTGCTGTGATTCAAGTGGTAGGGCACTAGCCTTGAGATGAAGAGCTCAGGGACAGCACCCAGGCCCCAGAGTTCAAGCCCCATGACCGACAAGAAAAAAAAAAAAATTAAGTTTTCTGCTGAATTGCATCTGATCTCTGCAGACCCTTCCTTAGTGGAGTCTTTATGACAAGGCCTCTTCCTCTTCTACAAACACCCTGGGGTCATACTTTGTAGTCAAACCCTAGTCCCACCTTTCCCCAGTTGGTGACTTCAGAGAAGTTTTTTCAGAGACTCAATGCCTCAATTATAATTTCCCACTGTTTTACTGGAATTAGCCCAAAGCCAGATTGAGGAAACTCTTACCTCAGGGATACACATCTCTCTTTCCTTTTTTTTTGGTCCGGTCGTGGGGCCTGAACTCTGGGCCTGGGTGCTGTCCCTCAGCTCTTCAGCTCAAGGCTAGTGCTCTACCACTTGAGCCACAGCGCCACTTCTGGCTTTTTTCTTTTTGCTTATGTGGTGCTGAGGAATCGAACCCAGGGCCTCAGGCATGCAAGGCAAGCTCTCTACCACTGAGCCACCTTCCCAGCCCAACACATCTCTCATTCCACAGGTGGCCTTGTAGATTGTATTTCCAGTCACAAAGCATCTTCCCACACATTATTTATTTTTCCCAAGGCCTTGCTAGACCCTAGAAAACAAGGCCGCTGGGGTTGTAGGGAGGCAAGGTGGGTTGGTTTGTTTATCTTAGGTTTGCAGATATATTTCTTCCCTCAGCTTCAGCCTAATACCTCTGTTCTTCCTTTTTAAAATTTAATTAAATTTAAATAAATTTTTATGGTACCAGTACTGGGGCTTGAACTCAGGTCGAAAGCACTGTTCCTTAGCATTTCTGCTGTAGGTTGGTATTCTACCACTTGAACCACAGATCTACTTTTAGCTTTTTTGTCTGTGAGTCTCACAGACTTTCCTGCCTAGATTGGCTTGAAACTCAGATCCTCAGATCTCAGCCTTCTGCATAGCTAGGATTGCAGGCGTAGAAGCACGAGCCCCTTGCCCTGACTTCCCCTGTTCTTCCTGAGCCTCAAATGCTTGGTTCTCTCTTCCTGGTGTTTTCCCAGGATTGTCCCTCTGCCTAAAGAACCATTTCTCACTCTTTCTTTGTTTCTTTCTTTTTTGGGGTCATGGGAACTGAACCCTGGGCCTAGGCACTGTCCCTCAGCTCTTTAGCTCAAGGCTAGCGCTCTACCACTTGAATCGTAGCACCACTTCCGGCTTTTTCTGCTTATGTGGTGCTAAGGAATCAAACCCAGGGCCTCAGGCATGCAAGGCAAGCTCTCTACCACTGAGCCACCTTCCCAGCCCTCTCACACTTTCAAATTGCTGATTGTTCTTTTATTATTGTTGTCATTATTATTATTATTATTATTTTGCCAGTCCTGGGGCTTGAATTCAGGGCCTTCACATTGTCCCTGATCTTCTTTTTGCTCAAGGCTAGCACTCCACCACTTGAGCCACTGTACTACTACTTTGACTTTTTTTTTTCTGTGGTACTGAGGAATTGAACCCAGGGCTTCATGCATGCTAAGCAAGCACTCTACCACTAAGCCACATTCCCAGCCCCCTGTTCATTCTTTATTCTTTAGGCTCCAGTACAGATGTCCCTTTGTATAACCAGGGATTTCTTGGCCCCCACACTCACCTAACCAGCATTCCTTTCTGGTGTTCTGGTACCCTGCCCTTCTGTAACAGAACACTTTTCCTGCTCTATTAGATTTGTCTGTCTTTTTTTTGGGGGGGGGGGGTCCGGTCGTGGGGCCTGAACTCTGGGTCTGGGCGCTGTCCCTCAGCTCTTCAGCTCAAGGCTAGCACTCTACCACTTGAGCCAGAGCGCCACTTCCGGCCTTTTTCTTTTTGCTTATGTGGTGCTGAGGAATGGAACCCAGGGCCTCAGGCATCCAAGGTAAGAGCTCTACCACTGAGCCACCTTCCCAACCCCTGTCTGTCTTTTTCTTACACTGACTACTAGAATATAAAGTCAGGGTCCCTAATTGCATTGTTCAGTATCTGTCCAGCATACCACACAAAGCTTGGCAGAATGTAATTCCTTATTTGTTGAATGAATAAAAATATATGACTTACTTAAGTGTCCACCATTAATTATGAAAAATTAGAATCTAGGTTTTTATTTCCAAGTCCAGGGATTCTTTTTAGCATCTCCTGAACCTAATTCCTAAGGAAACTCTGTCAGCTGATTCCTACTTCCTTAGAAATCTTAGATTGCTTATCTGCAAATAATCCTAGAAGCTTAAGTGATGAAATGCCTTCTTTTTATAGATAAGAAAACTAAGATCCCAAGAGGTTAAGTGGTTTGCTCAAGGCTACACACAAATTATCACCTTTCCTAGATTCCCAGAGCTTCCTGTAAGAGAAAGAGGTTGCAATGAAGACTTCCACCTAAGTTCCTGCTCTTGTCTCCTGTGTAGTGTGTGTGTGTTACTAGGGCTTGGCAATAAGAGTCTTTTAGAAGGCTGGTGCTGGTGGCTCATGCCTGTAATCCTAGCTACTCTGGAGGCTGAGATCGTAGGATCACTATTTGAAGCTAGCCTGGGCAGAAAAGTCTCCCTGAGATTCTTATCTCCAATTAACCACTCAAAAACCAGAAATGGTTTTGTGGCTCAAATGGTAGAGCTCTAGTCTTGAGTACAAAAAAGCTCAGGGACAACGCCCAACACCTGAGTTCAAGCCCCACAACTGACAGAAAAAAAAAAAGTCTCATGAATATTTCCTACCCAGGCTGGCTTCAAACCAAGATCTTCAGACATTAGCCTCCTTCTAGCTAGGATTAGAGGATTAGAGGAGTTAGCCACTGGTGGCTCCTGGCTAGTCCCTACTCACCCAGAAGTCCAGACCTGCAAGTCTATGCTGAGACATCTCACCAGGACAGAATGGAAGAGGATGTATGTGTATGTGTATGTGTAGGATCATTGGGTACCAAGGACCCCAATATGAAAACCAGCCTGGGGTACATCTCCACAATTGTGGGGTCCCTCGAGGCTCCCATGGTGGCCACATCACTCCTTTGGTCCCTGAAGCTGACCTTTGGGGCCAGAGATCAATAACTTGGGCTTCAGCTTCGATTCCCGTTGGGCTCCCTGCCCCCCCACCCCCACCCCGTGGCCACAGGCTGCTCAGAGGACCTAGCTGGGTCATTAAGGAACTGTCACTCTTCCCCAGCTCCACTTGGGGGCAAGCTGGGGGAGGGGCAGGATGGGAACCATATGGAGAGACACAAGTGTGCTGGGGTCTCCAGTCCTCACAGCAGGGGTTCGACCTCTATCTCCCCTTGACCCCGCCCCTTCCCCTTTCACTCAAGCCTGGATTTCCTCCTGCCCTCTAACTCACACTGAATCTCAGAACCCCCTATGTTAGTCTCAGCCCAGACTTCTTTTATGAAACCCTTCCCTCTTCTTGTGCTCACGTGGTATAAATGGAGGTTTTCAATAAATTGACTACTTTTCTGTCAAGGCAGTGATTGGGAATTCCTCATTCATCTTTTGCCAAATAGCTCAGGAATATTCTTACCAATTATTTCCTCTGGATGCCAATCTACGAAATCCTATTCTTCAGGACTTTTTAGCAGGACTTTATTCCAGAAACACACCCCTATTCCCCTCACCCCAACACACTTCTTACGCTGCTCCCATCTTCCTTCTCCACAGCCACTGCAATGCCCCAGCCAATCACTTCTGATTGATTGATTGATTAGGGAGGAGGGGGGGGAGAGGATCGATTGAGGAATCGGGTCCTATTCTTATTCAAAGCTAAAGGTCCTGGAGGAAGGGATATTAATTGTAGGGAGGGTGGGATTAATTGTGGTCTCTATGGAGCTTGGGCCCACCTGGTCTGCAGTGTGTGGACAGGGCAGAAAAAAATCAGACTATGGGGGAGGGGCAGGTACTCAGAAAGTCAGAGGGAGAGGGGGGTGAAGTTGCTGGAGACATCACTATGTAACTTGAGAATTGGGATGGAAAAGGAAAAATGGAGGAAAAAGAAAAAAAGGATGACATTGATCAAGACGCATTATACTCATAACCTGGCTTGTGGAATTGTATCCCCTTTGTACAGCTACATCATCATCATCATCATCATCATCATCATCATCATAATAATAGACATGTCATGAAGCTGGGCATGAGATGGGGGTCCCCAAGATTTACCACAGGGGTAGGAAATTTATTCCTCTCCTCCTCCACCCCATCCATCTTCCCAGTTTAAAGATGTGCTGGGACCCAGGAACTCTGTATCCAGCAGGCGGCGCTCTGCGCCCACATGACCCTTTTCTTACTCCCCCCTCCTCCCCCCCACAACCCTGTTCTTTTGTTCATTCATTCATTTGAACATATGATTTGGGTGCCACTGTGTGCCAGGCACTGTGCACCAGATCCTACCCTACAGACTGGGACAACACAAGTATGGAAAGAATAGACAGACAAGGTTCCACATCTCTGTGCACTGGCAGGGTAGGATTACAACGAAAGAATAGTTTCAATGCTTTAATTTAAGGGGGAGGAGGTCACACAAGCCTTCTTGAGAAACTGACTTTTAAACTGAGAATTACCAGATGCCCAAGTCTTGACTAGGTGAAAATGTGGAAAGAAATGGGCTGTGTGTGCTGGCAGATTCAGGCATGGGGAACAATTTGCAAAGACCCTGGGGCAGGAAAGATCAGGGCCTCTTTCCAGGGAGGAAAAGAAGCCTGGTAGGGCTGAATTCGGCTTTGGTCAGATGTTTAACCCTTTCTATTGCAGTATCTTCTTGCATACATGCTGGGATGCAATTTTCTTGGCAATTACTTTTTTCTCTTCTCTTTTCTCTCCTTTCTTTCCTTCCCTTCTTTCTTCCTTCTCTTTTCTTTCTTCCTCCTCTTCCTCTCGCTCTCCTCCCCCCCCCTTTTTTTGCCAGTACTGAGGCTTGAACTCAGGGCCTGGGCACTGTCTCTGAGCTTCTTTTGCTCAAGGTTAGCACTCTAGCACTTGAGCCACAAGGCCAGTTCCAGTTTTGTTTTTGTTTTTGTTTTGGTCAGTCGTGGGGCTTGAACTCTGGGCCTGGGCGCTGTCCCTCAGCTCTTCAGCTCAATGCGAGTGCTCTACCACTTGAGCTACAGCGCCACTTCCGGTTTTCTGGTGGTTTATTGGAGATAGGAATCTCACGGTCTCTCCTGCCCGGGCTGGCTTTGAACCGTGATCCTCAGATCTCAGCCTCCTGAGTAGCTAGGATTACAGGCGTGAGCCACCAGCGCCCGGCTCAGCTCCAGTTTTTTTGTGGTTAATTGGAGATAAGAGTCTCATGGACTTTCCTGCCTGGGCTGGTTTTGAACTATGGTCCTCAGATCTCAGTCTCTTGAGTAGCTGGGATTACAGGTGTGAGCCACATGTACCTGGCTTAGCTTTGGTTTCTGTTTTGTGCTTGTACTGGGGCTTGGGCACTGTCCCTGAGATTTTGGGCACAAAGGCCTCAGCCTCCTAAGTAGCTAGAATTACAGGTGTGAGCTACTGGTACCCAGCAATTAGAGGTAGATTTAGCTTAAGCTTCAGTTCTCCTTCCTGGGAGGAGTGGAGTAATGTGCACACATAAAGAGTTTAATGACAGCTAGAAATCTGAAATACATGCAGTCATCAGCTAATCCGTTTAAGAGTAGTTAAAAGACAGTACAAATATGACTTGCAGTATTTGTGGTACAGTATTTTTCAGCTTTTAGTATTTGTAATTTATCATGACTTTCTCTTAAACATTCCTTTGGGGTACTTTTTGTTGTTGTTGTTAGTCGTGGGACTTGAACTCAGCCTGGGCACTGTCCCTCAGTTCCTTTTGTTCAAGGCGAGCATTCTACCAGTTGAGCCACATCACCATTTATGGCTTTTTTGTGATTAATTGGAGATAAGAATCTCGTGGACTTTCCTGCCTGGGCTGGCTTTCAACCACAGTCCTCAGATCGCAGTCTCCTGAGTAACTAGGATTACAGGTGTGTGTGTGTGTGTGTGTGTGTGTGTGTGTGTGTGTGTGTGTGTGTGTGTGTGTGTGTGTGTGTGTGTGTGTATGTGACTCAGGCTTGAAGACAGAGTCACTTGGAAGGCCAGTGGCTCATACCTGTAATCCTAGCTCCTCAAGAAGCTGAAATCTGAGGATCACAGTTCAAAGCCAGCCCAGGCAGGAAAGTCCCCCTGGGACACTTATTTCCAATTAACTACTAGAAAAATGGAAGTGTCTCTGTGGCTCAAGTGGTAGAGTGCTCACCTTGAGCTGAAGAGCTCCAAGACAGCACCCAGGCCCAGAGTTCAAGCCCTATGACCAACAATAACAACAGCAACAAAAGATAGAGAGGATTTTTTGTTTTCATAGAGAAGTATGTTAGGGTTACAGAGAATTGGAATCCTTCCCCCCCATTCCCCAAGTATTGAACTCAGGGCCTTGCTAAGCAGGCACTCTTACCTACTTAATATCAATTAGTTAACTGCTAGTGATGGGGAAATACAAAGGCCACCTAAAATATAACTAAACTTCCAACTCACAAGTAATAGCAGTGGGAAGGAATTTCTCACAGACAATCTCAGTAAGTAATCAACATCCTATGTCTCAATGCTGTGTGGGTCTCACCATAGAGAAACCCAGTTTGAGTCCATCCTGGTCACTGTCCCTGAGCATTTTTGTTCAAGGCTAGCACACTACCACTTGAACTACAGCTCTGCTTCTGTTGTTTTTTTTCCCCCTAGTTAATTGGAGATAAGAATCTCATGGAGCTCTTCAGCTCAAGGCTAGCTCTACCACTAAACCACAGCGCCACTTCTGGCTTTTTCTGCTTATGTGGTACTGAGGAATCGAACTCAGGGCCTAATGCATGCAAGGCAAGCACTCTACCACTGAACCACCTTCCCAGCCCCAAGAATCTCATGGCCTTTACAGCCTGGGCTGGAACTGTGATCTTCAGATCTCAGCCTCCCAAGTAGCTAGAAGTACAGGTGTGATCCACCAATGCCCAGCAAGAAAGTGTTTTTCTGAATTAATTAAAAATAGGAGAAAACCATAACATTTCCACCTCCAGTTTTGTTTGTAATTACTCTAAACAATTCTCTACACAGTCATTTTGCAATCATCTTGAGTTCCAAGAAAGATAGGAGTAATCAGCAACTTCTATAGGGCAAGGACTAAAATACCTGAAAGCACAGCAGGGCTTTGCAGTATAGATCACCCCCAATAGAGGACAATTACCTATAATGATCAGACTGCACCCTGAAGCAGGAGGAATCACCTAGGAAAACCACATTGCTTCTGTCCAGTGATGACAGAGATTGACACTTCCCAGGACCCAGAGCTGAGATCATGGCCAGCCAGGCCCCACCTGTACCTGGAATGTTCCCTTTGTCTAGTGACCCTAATTCTCCCTCCATTTAAACCTAATGTTCAGATCTGTACCCTGAAGATGTCTGAAGATAAACTAAGGTGCCATTGTCCAGTGGCATCATGCCAAGCAATCCATTTCTCTGCCATATTTCTTTCCAGATAAACTTTCCAGTCAGTTTCACTATGTTCAAATCTTACCTGAATGCTTCTCATGCTGAATGCAAGAATCAAGGTTGGCTAGGAGCTGATGGTTCATGCTAGTAATCCTAGCTACTCAGGAGGCTGAGATCTGAGGATTTTGGTTCAAAGCCAGCTCAGGCAGGAAAGTCCCTGAGACTCATCTCCAATTAACCCAGAAAACCAAAGTGGAGCGGTGACTCAAAGTGGTAGAGCACTAGCCTTGAGCAAAAGAGCTTAGGGATAGTAGCATCCATGCTCTGAGTTCAAGCCTCAGAACTGGCACACATGCACACACATGCATACACACACACACACCTGCATACACACAAAGTCACATGACTTGCTGGGTTCAATCCCCAGCACCATGAACCAAACAAACCAAAAACAAGAATATTCTCAAACATAACCATAACACAATAGTCAAAATCAGAATGATAGAATACAATTCACTACCCTTAACTCAAGTTTTCCCTTGTCCTAGTAAGGATCTAATAATACCCTTTATTGTGCAGATTGAACCTAGGATCAGCCATACCTGTTGCAACCCACTGCGTGCCCCTTAACATGCAGTGTTCAGATGCAGGGCAGAAACAGAGACAGGACCTTGGAATTGAGGTTTGGGGTACCAGCGGATCTATAGCTTTCAGATCCCAAGGTTCTGTTAATCAAGGTTTCTATTGGTCTTATATAGGGAAACATGAGCAGAAAGTAAGGTATAAACTTCACCATGTGACAATAATTTGTGTACAAGTGGTAAATGACCTCCTTATTCTGGGAAAGAGAGCTAAACAGTAAACAGTTTACAATTTGCATAAACCTTAGTCTACACCCAGGCTCCCACACAGTTTAGGGTGCAGTTAGCCTTTACCCAGAATAGAAATCTGAATTCCCGTGAAGCTAAGACTGATTGACCTTTGTAGGAAACTCATTGTTCTAAGAGTGTGCTGGGAGAAGGCCTTCCACACTCCCCATCCTTTCAGGGCTCACAACTTAGATTTTTGTGCTCTCACAATACCACGACAACTTCACAGTTCTGTCTTGAATCTGGAACAGTTCCTTGTGTTTTGTCCCTCATGACCTTAACATTGTTTAAAATAATAGGCCAGTTCTATTGCACATGGCCTTCAATTTGGATCTGTCTGATGTTTCTTTATAATTAGATTCAAATTATGCATTTTTTGGCAAGAATGTCAAGGAATGATGTACCTTTCTTTGTACATCCTATCAGGAGATACACAATGTCAGTTCATCCCCTTAGAGATCAACTTGAAGTCACTTGAGGTTGTGTCTTGTCAGCTTGCTCCATCATAATGTTACTAGTGTTCCCTTTGTAATTAAAGTAATTATTTATAGGCACATTCATTGAAATTATCTAAATCCTTTCCTCTTTTTTTTTTTTTTTTTTGGTCAGTGCTGAAGCTTGAACTCTGGGCCTGGGCACTGTCCCTGAGCTCTTCAGCTCAAGGCAAGTGCTCTACCACTTGAGCCACAGCGCCACTTCCAGTTTTCTGGTGGTTAATTGGAGATAAGAGTCTCAGAGACTTTCTTGCCTGGGCTGGCTTTGAACTGTGATCCTCAGATCTCAGCCTCCTGAGTAGCTAGGATTACAGGCATGAGTCACCAGTGCCCGGCTTTAAACATAACTTTATTGTTACTATTAAGGTATCATACACAGGGTTACCATTCCACAATTAAGATAATTTCATACATTTCTCTTTTGAGCAATATCACCCCTTCCTTCATTTTCTCCCAGTTTCCCACTCCTGTCCCTGCCAAGTTGCATAGATCATTTTCTTCATTGTGTGTATTGAATACCATGAGTGCATGGGTTTAGTCTTTAGTAATTAGAGGCCAGACAATCAAATATTCTGATAAAAGCACATATTTTAAACTAATTTTTTTTTTGGTTGGTCGTGGAGCTTGAACTCTGGGCTTGGGCGCTGTCTCTGTGCTCTTCAGCTCAAGGCAAGTGCTCTACCTCTTGAGCCACAGCGCCACTTCCTAATATTTTTGTAAGTACTACTAAGAATAGAACAATATAGTGAGACGGATCTCAGCCTCCTGAGTAGCGAGGATCACAGAGAGGACCATCGGCACCCAGTTTGGTGCACCCATTGAACCCTGGACTTGTCCCCCCCTCTGTGCAGGAGGCCTTGTGACCTTGGATCGGGCTGTTTCTTAGGAACCTCTGGAGGCTTCCTGGAAGCGGGGGGTGTTCAGTCTGCTTCAAAGTGACCTCTGCTCTCCCTTCAGAGGTTATTCTGGAAGGTAACACCTTCCCCTGGCCGGCAGCAGCACTTGAGCCACAGTTCTACTTCAAAACCTCCCCACCTCTCTAGTGCCCACAGCTGCTCTAACAGCTGAGAAGGAAACCACAGACCAGAAGCTGAATGGATCTGCTCAGGAGAAGCCAATGGTGGAAGGGGGTTGGGGACAAGGTGCTCGCTTGAAAGGCTCAAGTGGCACCGGGAGGGGTGAAAGGTTCAGGGTTTTGGTGGTCTAAACCAACTGCATCATCCTAGAATCCTCTGTCCCGCAGTCTAGTCTGTCCCTAAGGGGATGCTCAGTGGTAGATTCTTTTACAATCGTGTGTGTGTGTGTGTGTGTGTGTGTGTGTGTGTGTGTGTGTGTGTGTGTGTGTGTGTGTGTATGTGTGATAGAGTCCTGAATCCAGAACTCAAGATCTAGGTGCTGTCCTGAGCTTTTTTGCTTGAGGATAGAGCTCTACCACTTGAGCCACAGCTCCACTTCCATTTTTTTCCAGTGGTTTATTGGAGATAAGGGTCTTTCCTGTTCGGGCTGGCTTCAAACCCTAATCCTCAGATCTCAGCCTCCTGGGTAGTTAGGATTACAGACTCGAGCCCAGGAAGCCCAGCCTCTCGTATCCAACCCCCCCCCCTTTTTTTTTGTTGGTCATGGGGCTTGAACTCTTGGCCTGGGTGCTGTCCCTGAGCTCTTCAGCTCAAGGCTAGTGCTCTACCACTTTGAGCCACAGTGCCACTTCCAGTTTTCTGGTGGTTAATTGGAGATCAGAGTCTCATAGACTTTCCTACCTGGGCTGGTTTTGAACTGCAATCCTCAGATCTCAGCCACCTGAGTAGCTAGGATTATAGGCTTATGCCACCGGTGCCCCGCTTCCGACCAATTTTAAGCTGTGGAAACTCACAGGTAATTTAGTGACACTGCTAGAGTACATTGGCGCTTTGACAAAGCTAGAACCAAGAGTTCCCTGCATTCCACAGCCCCAATTAGCCCTTACCCAAGTATCTATGGAATCCAGAATTTCCCGAAATGTTTGTTGAGACTTCATGAAAGTGTCCTGAAAACACAATCAAGGCTAGTAACACATGTCTTTTTATTTTTGTGCCAATACTGAGGGCTTAAATTCGGGGCCTGGGTGCTCACCTTTAACTTTTTACTTGAAGTTGGTACTTTGCCACTTAAGCCACAGCTCTACTTCTGGCTTTTTGCTAATTGGAGATAAGTATCTCAAAGAGTTTCCTGCCTGGGCTGGCTTTGAACTGTGATCTTCACGTCTCAGCCTCCCGAATAGTTAGGACTCCAGGCATGAGCCATTGGCACCTGATCATAGTAAGTGTCTTTTTCTTTCTTTTCTTTTCTTTCTTTCTTTTCCTCTTTCTTTCTTTCCTCCCTCCCCTCTCTCCTTCCTTCCTTTCTTTTCTTTTCTTCCTCCCCTCCTCTCCTTCCTTCCTTTTTTTCTTTCCTCTTTCTCTCTCTTTTTCTCTTCCCTCCCTCCCTCTCTCTCCCTTCCTTCCTTCCTTTCTTTCTTTTCTTCCTCCCATTCTTTCTTTTCTTTCTTTCTTTCTTTCTTTCCTTCCTTCCTTCCTCTCTTCTTTCTTTCTTTTTCTTCCTCCCTCTCTCTTCTTTCTTCCTTTCTTCATTCCTTTCTTTCTTTCTTTTCCTTCCTTCCTTCCTTCCTTCCTTTCTTTCTTTCTTTCTTTCTTTCTTTCTTTCTTTCTTTCTTTCTTTCTTTTTCTTTCTTTCTTTCTTTCTTGTCTCTCTCCCCTCCCTCCCTCCCTCCCTCACTTCCTTCCTTCCCATTGTTTTTTCCGGTTGTGGGGCTTGAGCTCAGTGCCAGGGCACTCCCCCTGTGCTTTGAGCCACTGCATCACTTCTGGTTTTTGAGTAGTTAATTGGAGATAAGAGTTTCACCAGGACCTTTCTGTCCAGTCTGGCTTCACACTGCGATCTTCAGAGCTCAGCCTCCTGAGTGAGCCCCCAGCACCTAGCCTCTTTGTGTGTGTGTGTGTGTGTGTGTGTGTCAGTCTTGGGGGTTTGAACTTGGGGCTTGGGTGCTGGTCTTAAGTTCTTTTTGCTCAAGGCTAGTGCTCTACCACTTTGAGCCACAGCGCCACTTTAGGTTTGGTGGATAATTGGAGAGAAGAGTCTCACCAACTTTTCTGCCTGGGCTGGCTTTGAACCATGACCCTCAGGATCTCAGCCTCCTGAGTAGCTAGGATTTCAGGTGTGAGCCACCAATGCCTGATACATAGTAACTCTTGCTCCCATTTTAGAAGTGGGATGAACACCTGGTCCATCAGAGCAGGCCCCTTAGGTGAGGCCAGGGGATCTGGGAGCCACTGAAGCCTTTAGAGCACTGAATGTGATGGGTTCTGTGTCACAGTCTCAGTGAGGTAATCAACACTATCTCAGTCTCTTATAGCAGTCTCTTGATCATTAGGCCTCAACAGAGGTTTGGTGTGTGTGTGTGTGTGTGTGTGTGTGTGTGTGTGTGAGAGAGAGAGAAAGAGAGAGAGAGAGAGAGAGAGAGAGAGAGAGAGAGAAAGAGAGAGAGAGAGATTTTGTTTTGCTTTGCTTTTGGCTATACTAGGACTTGAACTCAGGGCTAGAAACCAAATAACAAATTTTGTACTTGGTTAGTGCTCTACCACCCGAGCCACACCCTCAGCCTGGCTTTTGGCTGGCTGTTTTGGAGATGCAGTCACGTGGGTTTTTTTTTTTTCCAGTCCTCATGATTTTAACCTCCTGAGTAGTTTAGGATTACAGGTATAAGTCATCAGAGCCTGGTTGGGAGATTTGGGGTAGCTAAAAGGAGACTGAGTCAAATGAGCTTCAGACACTACCAGCTGGCTTGGTTCCTGAAACTCCTGCATATGAGTGTGTGTGTGTGTGTGTGTGTGTGTGTGTGTGTGTGTGTGTGTGTGTGTGTGTGTGTGTGTGTGTGTGTGTGTGTGTGTGTGTGTGTGTGTGTGTGTGTGTGTGTGTGTGTGTGTGTGTGTGTGTGTGTAGAGCAGTCCAAGGGAGAATGAAATGGCCACTGTGCTGAGCAAGAGCCTGGAGTGTTGTTGATCAGAAATTTGCTCAAGCTGCTGTCTTGGAGAGGAACTCTCACTCCTGGAGCACAAGAGACACCATTTCTGCCTCTCCCACCTCTGCTGACAAAGCAGAACATGCTGGGGTCCCAGTGCGACCCTCTGTGCACCACTGAGAGAACATGGCTTAGCTGTGGCAGGCAGGCCCTGCTTGGCTTCTGCTGGCCTAAGACCAAGCATCCCTGGCTTCCCCAGGAAGGCATCCCTCAGGAGCAGGTTTGGAGCCACAAGGCCATCCCCGAAGCTCCCAGGAAGCAATCCTAACATGATTCATCTGGCCCTTATCTTCCCAGGCTGTGAGAGCCTCCAGGACTCACCCCTTCTATCCCCAGGCTGCCATAGTGTTGGCTTCCCTATCTGGTAGATGTGGAAGCCTGTGTCAAGGCAGGCCTCTAGGTGACATGACATTCAAACCCGGTGTGGATGACTTTGGGGCCTTTATTACCAGAAATGCCCAAGTGCCACAGGAAGACTATTGGAGAGGGTTTACGGGGGCTTCTAGTGCAATCGGCATAATTTCTGTGCACCTGTCCCTGTTTAGTCCCTTGCCTGGTAGAGCCTGTGGTCATGGTGTTCAGGTTCCTTTGGCCTCCTCCTTGTGATGGATACCTGCCAAGCCTCTGATGGCTGTGTGATAGAGCCAGAGTAAAGAGCTCTGGATTCTAATGTTGGCCTTCTCAGTAACAGGACCCTTGACTTCGGAGTGAGTGGGCCAGGCCCCATCTTTAGCACAAACACAGCACCCCACACCTGTGACCTCTGGCCTTTTATTTTTCCCCAAAATTTCATATATATATATATATATATATATATATATTTTTTTTTTTTTTTTTTTTTTAATGTGCTGGTCCTGGGACTTGAACCCAGGGCCAGGGCGCTGTCCCTGAGCTTTTTTTTTTTTTTCTCCTCAAGGCTAGCACTCTATCACTTAAGCCACAGCTCTACTTCTCGATTTTTGGTGGCTCATTGGAGATAAGAATCTCATGGAACTTTCTGCCCAGGCTGGCTTCCAACTGAGCTCCTCAGATCTCTGTGTAGCTAGGGTTACAGGCATGAGCCACTGGTGCCCTGCTTGTCACCTGAAGACTTAGCTGGACTTTTGCCCACAGTAGGTACTGCAAGACCACAGTGGGTGTGGAGGAAGATAAGAGATTCTTCAGGTCCTTGTGCAAATGTGACAGCAGGATGGCCCTATCTCCAGATCTCTTCACCACCCTGGAGTGTGAAGCTGGGGGTCCACTCAACGCAGCCGACAGACTAACAGCTGGGCTGATGGGGAGATAAGCAAGAGGGTGTCAGGCAGAGGGAGGGAGGTGTCAACCGCAGAGTGGAGCAATGGGGAGCACCCCTAGCCTCAGTCCTGCATCCTATGCAGCTGCTCCTCCCTCAGAGCCAGCCATGGCCCCAGACCCCTTTCCAACCTGGTGTCCCTTATTTGATGCCTTTCAAAAGGGCAGTAGGAGCTGGGTGTTGGTGGCTCATGCCTGTAATCCTTGCTACTCATGAAGCTGAGATCTGAGGGATCACAGTACAAAACCAGCCTGGGCAGGAAAGTCCTGAGGCTCTTATCTCCAATTAACCACCAGAAAATGGAAAGTGGAGTTGTGGCTCAAACTGGTAGAGCACTAGTCTTGAGCAAAAGAGCTCAGGTACAGTGATGCTGAGGTCTAGAGTTCAAATCCCATAACTGACCAAAAAAAAAAAACCCAACAAAACCCCAAGGCAGTAGGACCCTATGTGCTCAGCCTGCTGGGACTCAGTTGGCTGGCCTCCAGGTTGGAGGAGGCAGTGGTAACGGAGTAAAAAAAGTTTTGAGCTTTCAGGAAGGAAGTGGGGCATAAGCTGTGGTCTCATTACCTCCCTACTTTCTTCTCAAGCCACATTAGCTCCCTAGATCTGCTTTGACCCTCAAACACCTCATCTGATAGCTACAAGCCCTGATATTTGTAACTTTTCCTTCATTTCTTTCCAACGTCTCATTTCTGCAACACTCAGCAAATTTTCCCATAGCTGAACTCCAAGTGCCAAGGTTTGGTCACATGCCTTTGAGCAAAGTTCCTAGAAATGAGTCCACGGGGCTGCGAAGGTGGCCTAGTGGCAGCGCTTGCCTAGCAAGCATGAAGCCCTGGGTTTGATTCCTCAGCACCACATACACAGAAAAAGCCAGATGGGGTGCTGTGGCTCAAGTGGTAGAGTCCTAGCCTTGAGCAAAAGAAGCTCAGAGACAGTGCCCAGGCCCTGAGTTCAAGCCTGAGGGCTGGCAAAAAAAAAAGAAGAAAGAAAAAAGAAACGAGTCTACTGCCTGATACACAGTTGACAATCAATATGGCAGGCTCTGCAATGGAACACTATATAGTAAGGAAAAGGCAGGAGAGATGTATCTGTACATGGCATGAAATAATTGCCACAGTAGACTTCAGGATAAGAAATAGCAGCTGGGGGCTGGGAAGGTGGCTCAGTGGTAAAGCGCTTGCCTTGCATGCATGAGGCCCTGGGTTCGATTCCTCAGCACCACATAAGCAGAAAGAAAAAAGCCGGAAGTAGTGCTGTGGCTCAAATGGTAGAGTGCTAGCCTTGAGCTGAAGAGCTGAGGGACAGCACCCAGGCCCAGAGTTCAAGCCCCACGACAGGATCCCCCCTCCAAAAAAAAAAAAAAAAAAAGAAATAGCAACTGGCTGGGAATGCGGCTCAGTGGTAGAGTGCTTGCCTAGCATGCATGAAATCCTGGGTTCTATTCCTCAGTACCACATAAACAGAAAAACCCAGGAGTGGTGCTGTGGTTCAAGTGGTAGAGTGCTAGCCTTGACAAAAATGAAGCTCAGGGACAGTGCCCAGGCCCTGAGTTCAAGCCCCAGGACTGGCGAAAGAAAGAAAGAAAGAAACAAAGAAAGAAAG